>NC_091233.1:20599167-20626667 GCF_040958095.1 Procambarus clarkii | reverse complement strand
GCTGCTAACTCTGTGCTGCAGAGTTAGCAGCAGAGTTAGCAGCAGAGTTAACCTCTCTGCTAACCTCTGTGTAGGAAAATGAGGATGAACATTTGCATATTCAAAGTTAGACTGAAGTTAGAATGTTGTTTTAAGATTTTCTACCTAAAACAAAAAGTTCCAAGCAGCACGGGCTATGGTGATCCCGTAGTGAAGTCAGGAGCATCCGTACAGCTAATTGGATGCCAGATGTCAGCAACGTTCTGACAACGTTAAGAAATAACGTTGTAGTAACGTTTTGTGATGGTTGGGATTGCCGTTAGGGGGAGTTGCTTTCATGTCATGACCCCCATGACCTTATTTGCATACCCTGGGGGGGGGGGGGATAGTTTATCATGGGGGGGCCCCGTTGCAGATTCCTATGGGACACGGGAGGTGGTTCTCTTACATACCAATCTAGTGGTAGTGGGAGAATGACCTTGTTAGGCTGTTGACCCCTAGTATACAGAGACCATAATCGGGCCACAAGCTCTCCCCACCCCCCTCATTAACCTCTGTGCTAATCACTCCATAAACCTCTGTGCTAATCACTCCATAGACCTCCCTGCTAATCACTCCATAGACCTCTGCTCATCACTCCATAGACCTCTCTGCTAACCACTCCTTAAACCTCTCTGCTAATCACTCAATAGACCTCTCTTGCTAATCACTCCATAAACCTCTCTGCTAATCACTCCATAATTCTCATATGGATTGCCTGCCAATCCTCTGGATTGGATGGTGCTTGTAGTAATGATGTTGATTTTCGTACATATATTGACCTAATACTCATTAGGAAGTAGAAATTTGGTACTTTAGAAGATGGACGAACTGGAAAAGGTTGTGTTATGTGGCTAATGAAATCAAAACTAATCTATCCATTCTAGGCCTAATGGAACAAAAATGTCATAGGCCTAAGAATATTTAAGCTTGGATTTTTACTTTTTTCTTGCCTATAAAGTGAATAGTATCAAATTCTACTATCTAATTATCCCTTACGTCAATATAAGACGAAGTCAATCGACTTGAGAATGGTCCAGGACGGACCGAAACGTCGTCGTCCCTTCAATTTCTAGTGTGTGGTCTGGTCAACAATCAATAAGACGAAGATCAATCTACACCGGAGTGATGGAAAGAGTAGAGGGAACAAGAAACCCTGGAAACACAAACCGAAACTGTCTATTTTCCGCTTGTTACAACTTGTAATAAAGT
Source organism: Procambarus clarkii (assembly GCF_040958095.1). Taxonomy (NCBI): domain Eukaryota; kingdom Metazoa; phylum Arthropoda; class Malacostraca; order Decapoda; family Cambaridae; genus Procambarus; species Procambarus clarkii. Next base: position 20,625,437 of record NC_091233.1, on the reverse strand, counting down.
TGTTACATCTTGGCTTAACGTGTTTATGAACGTATTAGAACGTTGTTACAACTTGCTATATTGGTTGTTATAACTGGTTAGGAGGTGGTAAAACTTGTTCGAACGTTGTACCAACGTCGTAGTTTCGGTGTGTGTTTGGCGGGTATATATATATATATATATATATATATATATATATATATATATATATATATATATATATATATATATATATATATATACTTTGATGGCTACAGGCACAATGTAACCACAATGTTGCAGCAACGTCATTACAACTAAAAAATAACATTGTGGCTATGTTGTCTTTCGAGGGGGAAAAGAAAACGGTCTGTTATTTTTTTACATTTTGATACCATTACTGCAACATTGCGGCAACATTGCGGCAACATTGTGGCAACATTGTGGCTGGTGGGACAGAGTGATGAATGTTCAATGCGGTCGCCAGCCTCGTCCTCCACGCTGATGTCACCAACGATAACCCAAATCCCAGTTTTGGCCCTAAGTGCGTCTTTCCTGAAGGAGCGATGACGGCGGTCAAGAACCCCGAGGGACTCCTTCCCAATGACCTCCTTGGAGGGGACGTTACTTGTCCCAACAGTTGGGGGGCGGGGGGCTTTCTTTCTCCCCTCTTTTGTACCCTCCACTACCCCCAGCATCAGTCTTAGTACTGAGGCACGAGAGGGAGGGGGAGAGGGGAGGGGAGAGAGAGAGAAAGAGGGGGGGGAGAGAGAGAGAAAGAGGGGGGGGAGAGAGAGAGAAAGAGGGGTGAGAGGGAGGGAGGGAGGGATGGAGAGGGAGGAAGGGAGGGAGGGATGGAGAGGGAGGGAGGGAGGGAGAGGGAAAGGGGGAGGGAGAGGGAAAGGGGGAGGGAGAGAGAGAGAGAGAGAGAGAGGGGGGGAGAGAGAGGGGAGAGAGAAAGAGAGAGAGAGGGGGGGGCAGGCAGGCTTGCATATGGGAATTGCTGCACGCCCCAACCAACACACAACCAAACCGCAACGTTAGTCTTACGTCATAATAATGTTGACATTCCCTGCAAACAACACCACAACGTTTCCACGTTTGTTCCAACTTGCAATAACGTTGTTACAACTTGTCTAAACGTTGTTATGACATTAGAAAGTTGTTACAGCTTGCTATATTGGTTGTTACAACTTCTTAGGCAGTGATAAACGTCGTTCAAACGTTGTAGCAACGTTGTAGATTCGTTGTGTGTGGCGGGAATTGTGAATTTGCTACTAAGTCTTGTAATGGTTGCTCAAGTAGCAGCCCCGTTTCTCTTAATTTGCAACAACGTGCAAAATGATAAGCTAACTAAAAGCATGCGAACCCAAACATCCCACCTAACCTAACCTGCCAATGCATAGAAAACGTGGATATTCGTGAGCCGCTACCTAGAACAAAAAGTTCCAGGTAGCACGGGTTATGGTGAGCCCGTAGGTACTTCTAACCTATCCTAAACCATCCTAACCTATTCTATACTAACCCAGGCTAACTAGACGAGTAAGAAAAAAAGTGTGTGTACACGAGGCGTGACGTCACTGTGACGTATTGATGCTCATATTGTACAGGTTTTAGACCCTTATCACGAGGCGTGACGTCACTATGACGTATTGATGCTCATATTTGTACAGGTTTTAGACCCTTATCATGAGGCGTGACGTCACTATGACGTATTGATGCTCATGTTTGTACAGGTTTTAGACCCTTATCCTGGCATCAGCCAAGACTGTCACCATGGATGAGGATAACTCTTGAAGGGTTAACTCTTGAAGGGTTAACTCTTGAAGGGTTAACTCTTGAAGGGACAAACTCTTGAAGGGACAAACTCTTGAAGGGACAAACTCTTGAAGGGACAAACTCTTGAAGGGACAAACTCTTGAAGGGACAAACTCTTGAAGGGACAAACTCTTGAAGGGACAAACTCTTGAAGGGACAAACTCTTGAAGGGACAAACTCTTGAAGGGACAAACTCTTGAAGGGACTAACTCTTGAAGGGACTAACTCTTGAAGGGACAAACTCTTGAAGGGACAAACTCTTGAAGGGACAAACTCTTGAAGGGTTCACTCTTAAGTACTCAAAAGTACTCGTCCTTCGTTAGCTCTTCAACTCTTGAGAGCATGTGTGTACTCACCTGTTTGTGCATGCAAAATTAAGCTCTTGGACTCCGGCCTTTCTAGCTATATTTGATGTATTGGACTTAATCTAGTGTCTTATGTAGTTCACACACTACACATACTAATAATGTGAGGTTCAGGGTTCTGTTATGAACCGTATACAGTTTAGACAGTAAGTAAAGGCAGTTAAACTAACTTCTGAAGACTGACAGTAAATTACAAGGACGTAACTGCAGATTAAACTCAACCCTCCCAGTGGGCAAGATATCCAAGAGCGATATCAATTCAGCGTTGGATCGACGTCGGTCGGCGTTGAATCGACGTCGGTCGGCGTTGGATCGACGTCGGTCGGCGTTGGATCGACGTCGGTCGGCGTTGGATCGACGTCGGTCGGCGTTGAATCGCCGTCGGTCGGCGTTGAATCGACGTCGGTCGGCGTTGGATCGACGTCGGTCGGCGTTGAATCGCCGTCGGTCGGCGTTCAATCGACGTCGGTCGGCGTTGAATCGCCGTCGGTCGGCGTTGAATCGACGTCGGTCGGCGTTGAATTGACGCCATTCCTTGATGTGCCCAATGCAGGGCAGCGGAAACGTCGAAATGACGTCGAAACAACGTCATTTGCCCAACCTGTGCTCATTAAAGATGTAATTCAACATGTATTTTTGCCGTTATTATAATGTTGTAACAATGAAATGATGATGTAACGTTGTGTATTTGGTGGGGATTGACGTACGCACCATATCAAGTCCAGGACAAGTCTAGAACAAGTCCAGGACAAGTCCAGGACAGACGAAACGCTAATACTTTGTGGATTGGAGGTCCACTCTCACTCTCACTCTCACTCACTCGCACTTGCACACTCTCACACTCTCACTCACTCTCACTCACTCTCACTCACTCTCTCACATACACACACACACACACACACACACACACACACACACACACACACACACACACACACACACACCCAAAACACACACACACACACACACACACACACACACACACCACACACACACCACACACACACACACACACACACACACACACACACACACACACACACACACACACACACACACCCACCCACCCACCCACCCCACCACCCACCCACCCACCCCACCACACACACACACACACACACACACACACACCCACCCCACCACACACACAGGATGATTAGGGGGTGATGTGGTGGAGGCTGACTCCATACACAGTTTCAAGTGTAGATATGACAGAGCCCGATAGGCTCAGGAATCTGTACACCTGTTGATTGACGGTTGAGAGGCGGGACCAAAGAGCCAGAGCTCAACCCCCGCAAACAACTAGGTGAGTACAACTAGGTGAGTACACACACACACACACACACACACACACACACACACACACACACCTTTGCAATATCGCAACGCCTTTAAAAACGGCATTACCGTTCGGTCCGTCAAAACCTGTTTTAAGATTATCATAAAGAAACCACTACACAAGCGAGAGTATTGACCAGCGAGTGTTGATAGCCGGATAAAGCGTTATCCGGACTTGTCGAGGATATCTGTTAAGATTCGGTCGTGATAGCGGTAATCATATCGTTTGTGTGGTGTGAAATGTGTGGTGACTGTGGAGCAGCGGCGTTGTGTATATCTGTGAGGTCTTTGTGTACCCGCTGTCGAGTCTTGTAGCGGGTGTTCTGCTGTAGCGGGTGTTCTGCTATAGCGGGTGTTGCTGTCTTGTAGCGGGTGTTCTGCTGTAGCGGGTGTTCTGCTGTAGCGGGTGTCTCTTATTTTGTACCAAGTACCAGTTCCATGTACTGTACTAGGCGAGTCCCTCGTCCTGTATCCCTGAATTTTGAAAACAAGATTTTGAAATGCTTCTAAACTCGGGCACATCACTAGTTGAATCTAAATCATCATTCTAAACTCATTCCAAAGTGTTCATAAATTGGCCCTGGGTAGCTGAGATAGTTTATAACTACAAAGGTACACTCTTGTACACTGAACAAGAGTACATTTTGCAAGAGTTGATGAAAGAGTATTCGATCATGCTAGAATACATCACTAAAAACTAAGATAAAAACTCTTTAGGCAGAATAGGGTGATATATTTCATGCAGTTCTGTAAAATTAAAAATAAGGTTTTCTTATCTATTGGGGAGTGTTGTACATGCTGCTATGGCGGTGTGTCCACTCACAGGATGAGTGGCGCTGCCCAATACTGTCACTATGGCGGTGTGTCCACTCACAGGATGAGTGGCGCTGCCCAATACTGTCACTATGGCGGTGTGTCCACTCACAGGATGAGTGACGCTGCCCAATACTGTCACAATGGCGGTGTGTCCACTTACAGGATGAGTGGCGCTGCCCAATACTGTCACTATGGCGGTGTGTCCACTCACAGGAAGAGTGGCGCTGCCCAATACTGTCACTATGGCGGTGTGTCCACTCACAGGAAGAGTGGCGCTGCCCAATACTGTCACTATGGCGGTGTGTCCACTCACAGGATGAGTGACGCTGCCCAATACTGTCACTATGGCGATGTGTCCACTCACAGGATGAGTGGCACTGCCCAATACTGTCACTATGGCGGTGTGTCCACTCACAGGATGAGTGACGCTGCCCAATACTGCTACTATAGCGATGTGTCCACTCACAGAATGAGTGACGCTGCCCAATACTGTCACTATGGCGGTGTGTCCACTCACAGGATGAGTGACGCTGCCCAATACTGTCACTATGGCGGTGTGTCCACTCACAGGATGAGTGACGCTGCCCAATACTGCTACTATAGCGATGTGTCCACTCACAGAATGAGTGACGCTGCCCAATACTGTCTTTATGGCGGTGTGTCCACTCACAGGATGAGTGGCGCTGCCCAATACTGTCACTATGGCGGTGTGTCCACTCACAGGATGAGTGACGCTGCCCAATACTGTCACTATGGCGGTGTGTCCACTCACAGGATGAGTGGCGCTGCCCAATACTGTCACTATGGCGGTGTGTCCACTCACAGGATGAGTGGCGCTGCCCAATACTGTCACTATGGCGGTGTGTCCACTCACAGGATGAGTGACGCTGCCCAATACTGCTACTATAGCGACGTGTCCACTCACAGAATGAGTGACGCTGCCCAATACTGTCACTATGGCGGTGTGTCCACTCAGAATGAGTGACGCTGCCCCCAATAAACTCGCCCCTCGGGGCAAAATTAAAAAAAAATCACCCATGGGGGTGACACCGTTCATTCTTAGAAGATGTTTACATTGGGGCGAGTGCCACTTGAGTGCCACCGGACATTACTAAGGAATGTATGTAGAGCCACGAGGGAATGTGGGCTTCACAACAATGTTATCTGAAGATTTAATTCCACCGGCGTTGCTTTTACAAACCGCTTCTGATACAAGGAATTGAGGGGGGGAGGGTTTTTGCCTTGTTAGGGAAAAGGACCCCTCCAACCCCCCTTAATTCTGGGAATTAAGGGGGTTGGAGGGGTCTTGTATATATGTGGGGGAGGATCTGGGACGTAGGGAACAGGGTTATGGATTGGTAGGGATGAAAGGATTTTTGCGTTGTGTGGGAGAAAGGGTTGCTTTGAAAATCTTGGAATTGTAGGAGGGGAGGATCTTGAAGTGGCTCAGGCTTAGTGAAGATACCATGCAAGAGAAGTCTGTGAGCCCTACAGGCACCGTAAAGGTAGGGTTCAACACCCAAGGAACTGCCATGCAGCTAGAAGTTGGTGAGTAAAAATAAATGAATATAAACACATTAAAATTACTCATTCAAGAACATGACATTATAAAATATATATATATATATATATATATATATATATATATATATATATATATATATATATATATATATATATATATATATATATATAAACAAACTGAAAACTCTCACCCCAGAAGTGACTCGAACCCATACTGCCAGAAGCAATGCATCTGATGTACAGGATCCCTTAACCACTCGACCAACACGACCGGACAAAAGAGGATGGTAGCCGAGGCTAATTCCCCATCCATTTGCAACGGTCTCCAGTTGCATATATGCCTGGAGACCGTTCTGGCTTATTCGCATATATATAATATATTATATATATTATATATAATATAGTCGACCTCTGGAAAGTATAGGAAGAAGCTAACGTGATATTAATATTTACTAAGAGTGGGTGCCCCCGCAAGGTACTGGTGAGAATAATGACAGACAGACAGCTGTAGAGAACAAAATATGCTCAGGGGAAATACCAGAGGTATAGCGAAAGTCACGTCTAACGCATTCCTAAACAACAAACGATTGTGACCGTAGAGGAGTAGCCTGCATTTTCCTACACTACCAGAAAGCCTTTGATCCAATTCGTCACCTGAAATACATATTATAAGATAGTCAAGATCAATTTATAAAGATTGCAAGATATGTACTACCAATTATATAGATATGTACATAACTACTACTTCTTCTTGAGAGGAATTTGTCTTGCGTGCAAGAGCAAGAGAGAGACGGAGATAGTTCAGAGAAGTGTGCCCATATCAGTGTCTTCTTAGTCCCTGCATGTTGCATGTCAGCTGTTGCTGCAACCTTGAATGATCTCAGGGACTGTGTCTTAATGTACGTCATTGTCTTAGAGTTTAGACGGGATTGGTTTTTTGTGTGTGTGTAGTGTGTGTGTGTCTATATATATATATATATGTGTGTGTATATATATATATATATATATATATATATATGTAGTGTGTGTGTGTGTATATATATATATATATATATATATATATATATATATATATATATATATAGTGTGTGCGCGTGTGTATGTGTGTAGTTGGTGTGTGTGTGTAGTTAGTGTGTGAATCGTAAATAAATTAGTAAATATATTTAATATGACTGAAATAGCTAGGCGAGTCTTCCAGAAATCATTCTTGCTACATTGGGTGTCTGGCGGTGTTTTGGGGAGTCTCTGTTCATTTGTTTCTCTCTCTCTCTCTCTCTCCTTCCTTCCCTTTTCCATTCTACCTTCTTCTCTACCTCAGTCTACCTTCCATTGTCCCTTCATCTCTCCCTTTCTCCCATTCTCTCTCCCAGAGGACATTAATGTCTCGTTAATGTCTCGTTAATGGTCGATTAATGTCTCGTTAATGTTATCGACGTTAAACATTGAATGAGCGTTATTATCGTCGTTGATAAGATCTCATTAAATGACGAGAAATAATTCAGAAAAACAGACACTCAAACCCATATTTCATAAACCCATTAACCCATAAATTAGACTTAAACCAACAGAGGATCACAACCAACTTCATGGGGGTCATTGGTTGTTAGGGTCGATCCCAACCATCCTATTACACCCCTTCATACAATCACAAATCACCTTGCACAGTTTGGTGAGACTAGCCCTAAGCATTTGGTCCCTCCAACAGGCAGATAAACTTTGAAAGGAAGTTGGAAAAGTTATTTTTTTCTGAAATTCACTTTTCAATTCTATTTTTTGTCTGAAGCATTTCGCTGAAGGACGCGTTTCGTTAAAGCTCTCTTCAGCATCCTCAGAGGATGTGAATTTATAGCGGCTGAGAGTATATTTCAAGTAGCAAATAGAATGTGTTTAGTGTTAGTGTTTTAAATGTATTATTTCGACTATTACTAATCTTCTATTGTCATTGTGTGTATCGAATATTTCGTCTTTTTTGTTCAGATTATCTTGAGATGATTTCGGGGCTTAACGTCCCCGCGGCCCGGTCCTCGACCAGGCCTCCTTTTTGTTACACATCCCCAGGAAGCAGCCCGTAGCAGCTGACTAACTCCCAGGTACCTATTTACTGCTAGGTGAACAGGGGGCATCAGGGTGAAAGAAACATTTTGCCCATTTGTCTCCTTCACCGGGGATCGAACCCGGAACCTCAGGACTACGAATCCGAAGCGCTGTCCACCCAGCTGTCAGGGCCCCACTATACTAGGGGCGGGACCTTCTATTAGAAACTAAACGACCATTGGCTTCCCAAGGACATGACCCCCAACCACTTGGACTGGACGGTAGAGTGACGATCTCGCCTCATGCAGGTCGGCGTTCAATCCCCCGACCGTCCACAAGTGGTTGGGTACCATTCCTTTCCCTCCGTCCCATCCCAAATCCTTATCCTGACCCCTTCCCAGTTCTATATAGTCGTAATGGCTTGACGCTTTCCCCTGATAATTCCCTCTGGGTATATAGGTACCCGGGAGTTAGGCAACTGTTGTGGGTAGCATTTTGGGCAACCCGTTCTCGCACTTGCTTCTAGTCAATATTGGCTTATTTAATAAGTGCATATGTGACATACTAATTGATTGTGAATATTTTAGTTTACCTTGAAAAGCTTCATAGAAAACACCGACCTTACCTAACCTTCTTCAACCCGTTCTCGCAAATTCGTATAGTCAATGTGACGGTAACGCGTTGGTGTTCGGCTGTTTAAGGCTAGGGGTATGGCCTCGTCACATAGTTATAAAAAAAATAGAAAAACTGGAACTTCGTCTGTGGTAAGGTAAGGAGAAGACACACAAAACACAAGTAAACTTTAACAATGAAATTTTAATTACGTTAAATAAATCAAAACATGAAAATAATGCACAAACAAATTCTTATAATAAAATCAATCAATCAAAATAATAAGAATACTTAAATGACACAATGAAAAGTTACGTTAAGGCAAAATAACAAGAAGTGCAACACAAAGTTAAGTGGGAGGTGCTGGAATATTGGCTTAAAGCCACCACCTCTCTCAGTACACGCTAACGTCTAGCTGGGAGGAGTGCTGGCTACGAAAGCACTGAACATTCTGAGGACTGATGTTGGGGCGACCCCAGACATCAGGTAGTATGGGGGGCGAGTGCAGGTGCAGCCAGACCGGCGACCAATCAGCGGAGCCGTAGCGATCAACGGGTAGTTTGGTGGTTGGAGTTCGAACAGGTGGCTGGCTGCATACGTTTCTGCTCACCCTGGCAAGCCTTGCTGGTGTTGTTGTCGTTGTTGGACATTTCTTCCATAGTCTTTTTATATAATTGTGAAGACGTAATTATGGAGGGAAGAGCAGGCTCAATCTCTTGAAGGAGATTATCGTCACATCAATATTGAGTATAGTCAATATTGACTTATTAAATAAGTGCATAGGTGACATACTAAACATAATAGATACCCTTAAAAAGCTTCATAGAAAACACCGACCTTACCTAACCTTGTTAGTATGTTAAGCATCTTATTGCTTCGTAATTACAATTGTTACTTAACCTATTATAGGTATAGGTTAAGTAATTGTAATTACGAAGCAATAAGATGCTTATCTTAACATACTAACAAGGTTAGGTAAGGTCGGTGTTTTCTATGAAGCTTTTTAAGGGTATCTATTATGTTTAGTAGATATCCTATGCACGTAGTTAATAAGTCAATATTGACTATACGAATTTGCGAGAACGGGTTGCCTTCTTAGTATGTTAAGATAAGCATCTTATTGCTTATTATTACTTAACCTATCAACGGGTCAGTCGTTGGGGAAAAGTCGAGGTTTCGTATCCCCTCGACAACAGAAATGATCTGCAAATTATAATTGCAATAATTTCTGCCTAAAAGTTAATCGAACACGATTACAAGTTGCAAGGCAGAAGAGAGATACTTCATACAGATGTGGGAGCCACACACACACACACACACACACACACACACACACACACACACACACACACACACACACACACACACACACACACACACAAACTAGAAAAAAGAAGGGAGAGAGGGGATATGATAGGAACATATAAAATACTCGGGGGAATTGACAACGTGGAGATAGATGAAATGTTCACACGGAATAGTAACAGAACGAGGGGACATGGATGGAAGCTTGAAACTCAGATGAGTCACAGATGTTAGGAAGTTTTCTTTTAGCGTGAGAGTAGTGGGAAAATGGAATGCACTTCAGGAACAGGTTGTGGAAGCAAATACTATTCATAATTTTGAAACTAGATATGATAGGGAAATGGGACAGGAGTCATTGCTTTAAACAACCGATGGCTAGAAAGGCGGGATCCAGGAGTCAATGCTCGATCCTGCAAGCACAAATAGACGAGTACACACACACACACACACACACACACACACACACACACACACACACACACACACACACACACACACAGGAAGGAAGTGATGTGGTGGAGGCTGACTCCATACACAGTTTCAAGCATAGATACGATAGAGCCCAGTAGGCTCAGGTACCTGTAAACCAGTTGATTGACGGTTGAGAGGCGGGACCAAAGAGCCAGAGCTCAACCCCCGCAAGCACAACACAGGGGCAACATACTCAATGGCACGACCACATTATAGTGAGTGAATGAGGAGGGTTCTTCAACATATTTACATAGCCGACCCACAGGGGGGAAAGAGAGAGTGAATGACTTTGAAAATGCGTGAACTGAATGTCCAACTGGATGTTGACCAGACCACACACTAGAAATTGAAGGGACGACGACGTTTCGGTCCGTCCTGGACCATTCTCAAGTCGATTCTAATCATTGTCCTAGTGGTCGATTCTAATCATGTCCTAGTGGATGTCCCACTAGGACATGATTAGAATCAAACGCCCAAGAATAACGGTAGTTTGACGTCAAATTGTCGTCGCTGGATCTAGATAACAAAAGTGTATAAGGAATATATTTCTGAACAAAGTCAGTGAAAACAGGATATCCACCGGAACAGAACATTATAAAGAGCACAATTGGGAACGAATAGGAACACCCAAAGCAAGGGAGAGAACTGAGGAACATGAGAAATGTAGTACTGAGATAATTAAAGAGGAGAGAGAGAGAGAGAAAGACATTCATAGCTGACCATTTATGGACAAGGAATGTCTTGTGAGGTCAAATGAGAAACTAAGGAGTTATAGTGTGTTAGTTCATCACCATCTCTTAACAACACCGTCCTTCAAGAACGGAACACGTGCTCCGTTAAACATATGAAGTCCCCAATACCTGTAATACCTGATAAACACCTGAGACGAGCCAGCAAAGCAAAGACAACAGCGAGAGATGAGATGAGATGCTAGCGAAAGGGTTGATATTGCCTGGGAAAGCGACGAAGGATTTAGACTAAGTTCTTTCGTCACATCAGAGCGTCGAGCGAAACATTTTGGGAGCGGACGCACGGATGTAGTTCGGATGGGAACACCGAACACAACACCGAACACCACAGTTAAAAAAAAAAAAAAAAAAACACAGAAGTAGAAACAGGTGTTTTTAGAAGAAGTCCCCTCACAGGATGCACACGTGTAGTGAGGGGATGAGGGGATTCCTTGTGTGATACATTATCCCCCTTCCCTCACCCCTCACTTGGCCTCTCCCCCCCCCCCCTTTTCCCTCACCCCTCACTTCGTCTCTACCCCCTCCCTCCCCTCCACACATCACGTGACCACATTCACCACTACTATTTCTGCCTTTCCACTATTCAGTCAATGATCCACACTATGAATCCACCATTCAGTCAGTGATCCACACCATGAATCCACTATTCAGTCAGTGATCCACACTATGAATCCACTATTCAGTCAGTGATCCACACTATGAATCCACCATTCAGTCAGTGATCCACACTATGAATCCACCATTCAGTCTGATCCACACTATGAATCCACTATTCAGTCAGTGATCCACACTATGAATCCACCATTCAGTCAGTGATCCACACTAGAATCCACAATTCAATCAATAATCCACACTGTGAATCCACAATTCAATCAATAATCCACACTGTGAATCCACAATTCAGTCTGATCCACACTATGAATCCACCATTCAGTCAATGCTCCACACTGTGTAGTTCTTGCTCAGTGAGGTTTCAAAGGGCAACGTCGTACCGGAAGTCTTGAGGTTCTTAAAAAAAATGTGTTAAGAAAAACATTATAAAAACTGAACCAGTTTAAAGAAATTTAAATACTGAATCAGTGTTAAAAAAAATTAAGTTTTATAATACCAGACATAAAAAAGTGATGGCTTTTTAAAAAGTATGTCTAGAACTGTAAGAGAAAAAGTTTTCACGGTGATTGTTGACGGGTAGGTGACCAACATGGGAAGATAGGGGTTGGCCCCTTTGATCCTATCAAAATGAGGTTGGCTCTCCATTACACATATATGATGAAAATAGATAACAAAACATCTTAGACAAAAACATCTACATTTGTTACTGAGTAGCTACATGGTCTACTGGTTAATGTGTCTGTGTGTGTCTGAGGTGATCAGAAGCTGGGGTTCGATTCCATTATACAGTCAGTTATTATTCATTGATCTGACATTACTCTGAATTTAATTTTTGCATTTAATGACGTATTTAGTGTTTCAGAACATGCTTTCAGACGTGAAGGGAGGGAATTAGCAGGGGGAAAGTGCCAAGCCATTACGACTATATAGCTTTGGGAAGGGGTCAGGATTTGGGATGGGACGGGGGGAAAGGAATGGTACCCAACCACTTGTGGGACGGTTGGGGATTGAACGCCGACCTGCATGAGGCGAGACCGTCGCTCTACCGTCCAGCCCAAGTGGTTGGTCTTGAAGTGTAAATACATTGATGATGCAATAGTGTGTTTGTTACTAACTGCCAATTATAATTATGAGGTGTGCGTTAATTGGCAATTGTTAATTGGTAATTGGTAATATTCCCGCTGAGATCTAGTTAAGACATATTACCTCTTCTAACATATTCAAATTACTCATTCAAGAACATGACATTATAAAATATATATATATATATATATATATATATATATATATATATATATATATATATATATATATATATATATATATATATATAATTTTGTCATAAACATTTAAAACCTCATAATTTACCCCTAATCCCTCACACCAGATGTTTACTCATCTATAGAGGACAAGAAAGTGTATATATATGCTGGGTAGCAATGTATAAATGAATAGCTATTATCATCTATCTTGAGGTTATCTTGAGATGATTTCGGGGGCTTTAGTGTCCCCGCGGCCCGGTCCTCGACCAGGCCTCCACCCCCAGGAAGCAGCCCGTGACAGCTGACTAACACCCAGGTACCTATTTTACTGCTAGGTAACAGGCGCATAGAGTGAAAGAAACTCTGCCCATTGTTTCTCGCCGGCGCCTGGGATCGAACCCGGGACCACAGGATTACAAGTCCAGTGTGCTGTCCGCTCGGCCGACCGGCTCTTCATGATAGAAAACCTTGTATAGACAAAAAATAGGTCTTATGTTGTAACAATTTACGAAAAAAAATTGGAAAGAGGGAAGAATTAACTTAAAAAAATCGTAAAGCTTGTAACTGCAACTTGAAGTATGATATAATCACCGAGAGGTGTAGTGTTTCGTAGTGTGGTATTGGCATTTGTCTTTCCATTGGAAAGTTTCAGCAACGTGGAGAGGGGCGGGACCTGCTGCATGGTTAACAGCTTCTCCTCCTCACTTCAGACCGACAACCAGAGCGCAACTCCATAGTCTCCTGAGACTGCAGGATGCCTTCTACTATACTCACAATAGTTTACTATAATTCAGGACTAAATTATGCTTGCTGGTTGGGCAGCAATTGCTTTCATAACTCTTAAGAGGTTGATAAGTCATATCTGCCCTTCAACAAATCAAATCTCCCCAGATGATTCACCTGTTTCAATCAACTGAATTGACTTCCGCTTTTAAGTGATCAGGAGCCAGATTCACGAAGCAGTTACGCAAGCTCTTACGAACCTGGGGTCAGATTCACGAAGCACTTACGCAAGCTCTTACGAACCTTGGGTCAGATTCACGAAGCACTTACGCAAGCACTTACGAACCTGGGGTCAGATTCACGAAGCACTTACGCAAGCACTTACGAACCTGGGGTCAGATTCACGAAGCAGTTACGCAAGCACTTACGAACGTGTACATCTTTCCTCAATCTTTGACGGCTTTGGTTACATTTATTAAACAGTTTACAAGCATGACAACTTGCCAATCAACTGTTGTTGTTGTTATAAACAGCCTCCTGGTGCTTCGGAGCTCATTAACTGTTTGATAATTGTAAACAAAGCCGCCAAAGATTGAAAAAAGATGTACAGGTTCTTAAGTGCTTGCGTAAGTGCTTTCGTGAATCTGTGGCCTGATTTCTGAAGCAATTCGGCGTTCGTGTATGCTTGACACAAGCAGCATTTGCATATATTCACTCATTTGCATCATATTTATTCATTTAGGAGCATACGGTAACTGATATAATTCAATTACCTTTTCAACACAAAGGAGTTTTTACTAGTTTACGAATGCTGATGCATAGAGCAACACGAATTTATAGTGACACGAAGTCACTATTAATACCATGAGTTGGAGCAGCCAACAAGGACAACAAACACAGAAGCACGAACAAACAAACACTCCTTAACTCATCATGATGTGTCAAGAGATCATCTCTTACAATAAGATAAGATACACACAAAACCTAGATATTGATTCCAACACTTGGATGTACACACACACACACACACCCACCCACACACACACACACACACACACACACACCCACCCACACACACACACACACACACGCTTGAAACAAAGCCTGAAATTGGCTGTGTGTATGTGGGAGCTGAGCACAAACTTCCATATCTTGAGGTTATCTTGAGATGATTTCGGGGCTTTAGTGTCCCCGCGGCCCGGTCCTCGACCAGGCCTCCACCCCCAGGAAGCAGCCCGTGACAGCTGACTAACTCCCAGGTACCTATTTACTGCTAGGTAACAGGGGCATTCAGGGTGAAAGAAACTTTGCCCATTTGTTTCTGCCTCATGCGGGAATCGAACCCGCGCCGCAGAATTACGAGTCCTGCGCGCTATCCACCAGGCTACGAGGCCCCGAGGTTCCATAGCTATAACTGGTAAAATATGCACAAAAGGAGTCACACTAACGTGGCTAAAATACATAAATCAACATCCGTAGCCTCTCTCGTGCCTCGGAGAGGCTGCAGGATCCAGTAAGTTCAGTAAAACTTCGGTTTCAACTCTTTTAACCCTGTCGTAGTTCAGTCGATTAAGACAGTGTCTGGGATGCTCCCGGACGCAGGTTCGAATCCTCGTCACGGCCCTAGTGGATTTGTTCATTTGATGTATCACGTTAGTGTGATCTGTGTGTGTGATACATAAATCAACTTGAGAATGGTCCAAGACGGACCGAAACGTCGTCGTCGTCGTCGCTTCACCTTCTAGTGTGTGGTCTGGTCAACATGCAAAGAAACTGTCACACAATTCTAGCTAGCCGGTATGTGTCTGCTAATTGCCCTTCTGCATCTGAGAGCAATAAGATGTTGCATGAATGTTGAGCAATGATGAATAACAGAGGAGAGACTGTGTCGTAGCTGCTGACCCAAGACAGGTTCCTAGATATCTGACTAGTTCTGTGTAGATGTCTGCAAGGGGCCCAACGAGGGAGTCTCAACAGTGCTACCATTGGTGTCCTCGACGATCTTAACATACGTCTCAGGTGTACGCCTAAGTGGATATATATAGTAATATAACATAAAAGTGATGAGCAGTCTCCGTGGTGTAGTGGTAAGACACTCGCCTGGCGTTCCGCGAGCGCTTTGTCATGGGTTCGTATCCTGGCCGGGGAGGATTTACTGGGCGCAAATCCTTAACTGTAGCCTCTGTTTAACGCAACAGTAAAATGTGTACTTGGTTGTAACAAGGATTCTTCGCGGCGGGGATCGTATTCCAGGGACCATAGGATTAAGGACCTGCCCGAAACGCTACGCGTACTAGTGGCTCTACAACCATGTAACAACTCTTGTATATATCTAAAAAAAAAAAAAAAAGTACATTACATGTAGGGTTACCTGGTTGATACCTGGTTGATACCTGGTTGATGGGGTTCTGGGAGTTGTTCTACTCCCCAAGCCCGGCCCGAGGCCAGGCTTGACTTGTGAGAGTTTGGTCCACTAGGCTGTTGCTTGGAGCGGCCCGCAGGCCCACATATACCTGGTTGATGGGGTTCTGGGAGTTCTTCTACTGCCCAAGCCCGGCCCGAGGCCAGGCTTGACTTGTGAGAGTTTGATCCACCAGGCTGTTGCTTGGAGCGGCCCGCAGGCCCACATATACCTGGTTGATGGGGTTCTGGGAGTTCTTCTACTGCCCAAGCCCGGCCCGAGGCCAGGCTTGACTTGTGAGAGTTTGATCCACCAGGCTGTTGCTTGGAGCGGTACATCTGCTAAATAAACAAAATGGAAACAAATCTTTCTAAACTTAATCTGTCTTGCAAGCATCGTGACAGATTAGCTAAGCATTCAGTTGCACAATACAGACTGGGGAATGCAGGCAAGGAAATGAAGAGGGACTCCTTGGAATTTCTCAGGAAAGGAGGCAATGTCTGTGTGTGTGTCACGGAGCTCAGACTCAACATCCCAGATGAAGATCATGTTCATCATGACTCTCCTCTACCAACCTGTTCTCGCACTTGCTTATAGTCAATATTGGCTTATTTAATAAGTGCATATGTGACATACTAATTGTGAATATTTTAGTTTACCTTGAAAAGCTTCATTGAAAACACCGACCTTACCTAACCTTCATAGTATGTTAAGATAAGCATCTTATTGCTTCGTAATTACAATTATTACTTAACCTATACCGTTGATAGGTTAAGTAATAAGTGTAAATAAGCAGCAATAAGATGCTTATCTTAACATACTAAGAAGGTTAGGTGAGGTCGGTGTTTTCTATGAAGCTTTTCAAGGAAAACTAAAATATTCACTCAATTAGTATGTCACATATGCACTTATTAAATAAGCCAATATTGACTGTAAGCAAGTGCGAGAACGGGTTGCCTCTACACTGATGACTGTCAAGCACAACCTAAGAAGTAGATTTCTACATGATAAAAGTAGTATACATCAAAATAATGAACTAAGGACATGGTAGAAATACAGTTTCTAGGATCATACACAGTGCAAAGAAAATAATCCTTGAATATACACAATAAAATAACGATAATCCGATTTATCTATGAGAAAATCTTTGGAGCACATTGTTTAATCTTTACCCCCATATCATGGTTCATGGATATTGCTGTAGCGTGATACAGAACGCTTGCTGTATCCTGCTGTCCTGCCCCACAGATTTTCTCGTGATTTGAAATATATATACAATTTATAAGCAAATTTGAAATTGGTGTAATGTTATCTCATATCTCATAAGATTTAAGGGATACACGGTTACTCCACATAGCTTCTTGAGGTTATCTTGAGATGATTTCGGGGCTTTTAGTGTCCCCGCGGCCCGGTCCTCGACCAGGCTTCCACCCCAAGGAAGCAGCCCATGACAGCTGACTAACACCCAGGTACCTATTTTACTGCTAGGTAACAGGGGCATAGGGTGAAAAAACTCTGCCCATTGTTTCTCGCCGGCGCCCGGGATCGAACCAGGGACCACAGGATCACAAGTCCAGCGTGCTGTCCGCTCGGCCGACCGGCTCCCAGCTTAATGCATCTTAAATCTTCTGTCAATAACATCTAGAGGCATAGAAAGCTTGACAGGATCCTTGAACCCTGTCAAGGAACCCTCTCAAGGGAACCCTGTCAAGGGAACCCTGTCAAGGGAACCCTGTCAAGGGAACCCTGTCAAGGGAACCCTGTCAAGGGAACCCTGTCAAGGGAACCCTGTCAAGGGAACCCTGTTGTATAGGAATTTCCATAATACACGTGTGCTAATTTCATGGGACTTTCGGCTGAACTGTGATAGAAAATATAGAAAACGGGAAAGCTGTCAAAATTTTAAAAAATATATAGAAAAATTGGGTGTCAAGAAGTATAACACTGTCATACCTACAAGTGATCGAGCAGAATTAGTCTCTGCTTTAGACATTATACTTCAGTAGATTAGATTTAATAATGTCAATTGCTGGTTCCTTGAAAGTTTGATTGACATCTTCAAAGCCAAATTAATCCATAATTTTGCCTAATCGAACTTAACTCAATTATGGGTAATTGCAGGGTAGATGCGGCTCATTGTCACAATAGTTTGATGAAACACCAAATCAGTAGAGAATTAGTTTTACGTAACATTTAGAGGGAGATATTCAATATATTCTTTCGATTATAGATCTGAGGAGGTCAAGAAAATTTTATAGAATTTATCACGATACAAGAAAAATGTTTTTCAACATATGTTGATTGTTGCAACATGACCAAATATTTACGTAGCAGAGTGGTCTACATCCTTGATGCACACTCGAGGGAACCCCCATGTTCAATCCCCCGGCCTGGATACTTGATGAATCTGTTCACCTAGCAGTAAATAGGTACCCCGGAGCTAGGTAGCTGTTGTGGGTTGCATCCTGTAGAAGGAATGCATCCCTTAGAGAAGGTCTTTCCTTGAAGGTGGTCTTTCATGGGAGACTTAATCCATGGAATATTCGACATTGAATAGTCAACTATGGAAGGGAGAGCTTGGGCCTTTTGGGGGGGCTAGGACTATGGGGGGCGGCTAGGATTAGGGGGGCTAGGACTAGGGGGGGCGGCTAGGACTTAAGGGGGGCTAGGACTAGGGGGGGCCTTGAAAAATCGACAACGGAATCGACTGCCTGAATCAGCTTCGTGTGACAGGCTTTGTGTAGCCAAGTATTGAATCGTATGGATATTAATACCAAATGTGATTTGATTAATTACAACCAAAGGGACCTAATCGAGTAAGCACCACATAGTGAGAGAAACGTGGATGCTGTATCAGACGAGTACAAGACACAAGTGATGAGAATGAATGAGGTATACCCCCCAGAGTGGATGAGGTATACCCCCCAGAGTGGATGAGGTATACCCACCAGAGTGGTTGAGAAAGATTTCAGTGCCTATGAGGAGATATGAGATATCCCAATGCCTGGGTGTAGATAAATTATTTCCCAATGGCAGGAAACAGGGAGAATGAGAGATCCCATAGCTAGGACACAACGTGAATGAGGAACATTCCAAGTCAAAGGGGGGGGGGGGAAGAATGAGGAACATCCTATAGACACGATGCGCACTTGAGGCTAATAAATGATGCTGATGATTAAACAAGATGCTGGCATGCTTCTGTGATCCAAGATCACCTCTCCTTGGCATGTCCGGTCCCTGGAGAGAGAGAGGCTGAGAGAGAGGCTGAGAGAGAGAGAGAGAGAGGCTGAGAGAGAGAGAGGCTGAGAGAGAGAGAGAGGCTGAGAGAGAGGCTGAGAGAGAGAGAGGCTGAGAGAGAGAGAGAGGCTGAGAGAGAGAGAGAGGCTGAGAGAGAGAGAGAGAGAGAGAGGCTGAGAGAGAGAGAGAGAGAGAGAGAGAGAGAGAGAGAGAGAGAGAGAGAGAGAGGCAGAGAGAGAGAGAGAAGCTGAGAGAGGCTGAGAGAGAGAGAGAGGCTGAGAGAGAGAGAGAGGCTGAGAGAGAGAGAAACTACAGGATTGGTTTTTTATGTCTGTCCCAACACACAACGTTATTTTGACGTTGCAACATAGTAATAATACTAATGTTGCTGCAATGTTGTGTGTTGGGTGCTAAGAAACATAACCTAACCACAATATTATTTAGACGTTCATACAACTTTTTTTTTGGGTGTGTTGGGAGATATATATATATATATATATATATATATATATATATATATATATATATATATATATATATATATATATATATATATATATATATATATATATATACCTTTTGTACCAGTCAATAATAGATTCGTTAGCCAGTGGATGTAGAAGTGGTTTCTAACGAGAGACTTCGTTAGTATAGCGCATTTCTTTGAAAGGAAGTATATTTTTCTTTGTATATATATTTTGGAGTATATATATCTATTTTTCAGAGTATATCTCAGTTTTATCGAGAGACGGATCACTAGTATTACTCCTGTCGTACCAGCACGAAAACATGGGACTTTCTGAACAAAAACACATGCCAAAAAACATAGGACGTAACAATGTTACCTCCTTACTACGAACTTACGAAACCAGTCCATCTTTCCTTAATCTTGGCGGCTTTCTTTACATTTAAGAGTTTATGAGCTCCGAAGTACTACGAGGGTGTTTAAAACGACAATAACATTGGGTTGTGAAATTTCTAAGTTCATAAACTGTTAAAGAAAACGGCAAGGACAGATGTACCGGTTTCGTCAGGGATTGGAAAGGTTAATCCTGGCTCTGAGGGCGATTAATGAGTTGTTGTTATAGATTCAGCTACTCTGAACAAATTCCAAGTAGCACGGGCTATGGTGAGCCCGTAGACGACTTACCCGGCACAGGAGCGGGGCAAGTAGCACAGGCTATGGTGAGCCCGTAGTGGACTTACCCGGCACAGGAGCGGGGCAAGTAGCACGGGCTATGGTGAGCCC
Organism: Procambarus clarkii; assembly: GCF_040958095.1. Lineage (NCBI taxonomy): Eukaryota > Metazoa > Arthropoda > Malacostraca > Decapoda > Cambaridae > Procambarus > Procambarus clarkii. Next base: position 20,604,963 of record NC_091233.1, on the reverse strand, counting down.
GTAGTGGACTTACCTGGCACAGGAGCGGGGCAAGTAGCACGGGCTATGGTGAGCCCGTAGTGGACTTACCTGGCACAGGAGCGGGGCAAGTAGCACGGGCTATGGTGAGCCCGTAGTGGACTTACCTGGCACAGGAGCGGGGCAAGTAGCACGGGCTATGGTGAGCCCGTAGTGGCACAGGAGCGGTGCTGTGTTGAGTCTATGCGGATTAATAAGGATTAATCCAGGTTTATAAGGGCGACATCGGCGTGTTAAATGCTGCTAAATTCGCCCCGCACTGTTGACCAATTTTTTTCCCCCAACCGCCGTAACTCTGTCGATAGAGAGCTAATGAACCCCAATCGCTTCTGCTGCAACCTTCCCTATCGTGTCATCTGAGGCGGCTCTCAGCGCGGCCTCTCACACGCTGAAAGAAGACAAGATTGATCTGTGGCGTTGGAAACAATTCACACCTCTGAATTGTTTACCTCTTGAAGATCGGGTTCCCCTCCGCCTGTCGTGGCTACGTCGTCTCACAAGAGCTTGGCGACGGCTGGTACTGTCGCGGAGCTCTTGGTCGTCTCGGTGCTTCGAAGATCAAGCGATATCTGGCGTTTTTGGTGGAAGTTGATAGGAGTCTGTGTTGTGTCTATGCTTCGAGGGGGGTGTAATTGTCTTTGCTGCGAGTGGGTGAGTGTGTCTTTGCTGCAAGTGGGTTGTAAGTGTCTTTGCTGCGAGTGTGTGTGTTCTTGTTGCGAGTGGTTGTTCCCTAGCAACCACAGAGCGTAACTACAGCGGTATTACTGTTACAACAAATACATAGCGTCAGGTTGTGTGTTTGTTCAGTGATACAATGAACCTTGGCTGGTTTTCTTCCCAAAAAAATCTTTGTATACCTAAAATTTCCGATTACCAAAAAATAGGTAATAGAGGAAATAGGCTCTCTCAATTGGCATAGCCCTTTCTCTTAATGACCATTTACCTCCTAAAAAGGTCCTTTTTTATCAAATTTAGTAATGTCCCTATTACGCCAGCTTGCGACGCTAGTCTGAATACAAATCTCTTGTCAGGAACATTATCAAACGCGCTCTGGCAGTCAAAGAAGATGCAGTCTACCCAATTCTATCCCGTTTGAATACTGGTAATTTGCAGTAGCATCCGAATACGTCAACAGGAATTTTCAATCGGTGAATCTATGTTCATATTCAGGTACAAAATTAATTTCTTTCTAGACCATTGCAAGTGATACTTGATATTGGTTTGTAGTCGAGTGAAGTATCTTTTTCCTTTCTTGTATATATTAGTGTTAGATATTTTCTAACTCTCTGGTAGTTCCCCACATCTTGACGAGGAATTAGAATTAGATTGCGTTTTGAAATAATATAATCTTTGATTTCCATACAGTTATGAAAAAGAGAGAGGGGGGGTAGAGAGAGAGAGAGAGAGGGGGGGGTAGAGAGAGAGAGAGAGAGAGGGGGGGGTAGAGAGAGAGAGAGGGGGTGGTAGAGAGAGAGAGAGGGGGGGTAGAGAGAGAGGGGGGGGGGGTAGAGAGAGAGAGAGGGGGGGTAGAGAGAGAGAGAGAGAGGGAGCGAGTGAGCTCCAGTTCCAGGAACCAGTCTGCTAATGCTCTATTCCTTCAGCTACCTCACCACCACCACTACCACCACTACCACCACCACCACCACCACCACCACCACACCGATATTGCTTCAGCCGATAAATATAAGCACCAACTGCCCACGTGAGGCTGTTAAAGTTCAACCTCTTACACACGCCAAGAATTTCCTCCACGGCAAATAGCTGATGCGATTGTGCACACTCTACCCTTTCTCCAACACCTTGTCATCATCCCTGGCGCCTCACACACACACACACACACACACACACACACACACACACACACACACACACACACACACACACACACACACACACACACACACACACACACACACACACACACACACACACACACACACACACACACACACACACACACACACACACACACACACACACACACACACACACACACACACACACACACACACACACACACACACACACACACACACACACACACACACACACACACACACACACACACACACACACACACACACACACACACACACACACACACACACACACACACACACACACACACACACACACACACACACACACACACACACATTCCTACCCCCTCAGCTATGTAAGCAATGTTTATCCTCGTGTCTCGCCTACATCTTTTTACGCCATTGTAAACTCCACACCCACCTTGCCGCCCACACCGTGAACGCATACCCACATCCACCCACATCCACCCACATGATACCTGACCACCCTCACTTTACCACCCACTCGACACGAACGCCTCCCGCAATTGACAGTCGCCACGGGCTCACCATAGCCCGTGCTACTTGGAACTTGTTCCGAGTAGCTGAATGTATAACAGCGACTAACAGTCGCTCTTCAATCTAACCCACAGCATGAAGATCGACCCTTTTGGTACATGTCCCTATAGGTTTGGAAGCTTTATTGATTGTATTATTTACATTGGTACCTGGACATTTATACAGCTGGACTATATGATTGAATAGTGCACAAAACTATCTTTTGGACGTTTTGTGCTGTCCATATACATAGGTTTCGGATCTAAATGAATCATGGCTTCTTATACTAGTGCATTCAGACCTCTTGAAGTCTGTGAGTTCTCAAAGACATGAATGTTTGGAACAATATTGTTTTAACAACAGAGATTGGGATATCTTTGTCTAATTCACCTTTTCATGCATGCTAATTTGGCTATCATATGTGTCATTAAGATGGGATCAGCCTTGTATGAGATGGTATCCATAAAAAGATGATCCTACACCTTTTATTCTGTACAACAAGAAGGAATATTGTAATTTTTATCATACACAAGCTATCAAGTTGCTGAAAGGTTTCAGATCTCCATAATCTACACATTCAGACCCCAGAGAGTCGAGAGAGCCTCCCCTGGAAACACAAACCGAAACTGTCTCTATTTTCCGATTGTTACAACTTGTAATAAAGTTGTTACATCTTGGCTTAACGTGTTTATGAGGTATTAGAACGTTGTTACAACTTGCTATATTGGTTGTTATAACTGGTTAGGAGGTTTTAAAACTTGTTCGAACGTTGTACCAACGTCGTAGTTTCGGTGTGCGTTTAGGGGGGATCACTACCTCAGGCAAAGGATTTCTTTAAGACCACCGTAGGAAAAAGAGTTGTCAAGTGGGGTCCACGGATGCCTAGATGATTGGGAATGACCCCCCCCCCCCCTTGGGGGTCCACGAGAGCCCTTGGGGTCCACGAGAAGCCCCCCCTGTGGTTCCACTAGGGTGGTTCTATGGGGTTAGGGATGAGATGAACCCGAACAACAATTGTGTGGTTTGTGTTTTGAACATCGAGTCGTTTGGCCCTCTGACTTGTGTGTGATAGGCTTTTCAACACCCAAATTACTGAAAACCAAATACTGAACACTACCGCTGAACAGCCAAGCACAGAACACTACAGCTGAACAGCCAAGCACAGAACACTCCAGCTGAACAGCCAAGCACAGAACACTCCAGCTGAACAGCCAAGCACAGAACACTCCAGCTGAACAGGCAAGCACAGAACACTCCAGCTGAACAAGCAAGCACAGAACACGCTCACAGGACACTATGTAGACCCTCACCAGTAGTGAAGATATCCTTGGTTTCGTAGCTCAGAGATCAAATAACAAATATACAACGTTGCCACAACATTCCTACTACGCCATTATGTTGCTACAACGTGTGAATGATGTTGTGTGAACGTTGCTCAGTGTTGCATCTACAGGATACAGCAATAAGTAAAATATAAATAAATCGAACCCCACCCCTCCCCCCCCCTACAGCATGCAGGATCCAACAAGCCAATTCAAGTCACATATATAAATATAGAACTTAAGTCGAATAGCTTTCTGTAAACAACAGAGAGCCCGCGCACGCCCATGTGTCAACAAAAGAAATCACTTCGACGAGCAAGCACGATAGACGAAGGAAGCAATAGATAGCAGACATAAAGACATTATGTCCGGTCTTAATGGTAGTTTTGTCCGGACAGGAGACAAACTTCCTGGGGCCTCGTAGCCTGGTGGATAGCGCGCAGGACTCGTAATTCTGTGGCGCGGGTTCGATTCCCGCACGAGGCAGAAACAAATGGGCAAAGTTTCTTTCACCCTGAATGCCCCTGTTACCTAGCAGTAAAATAGGTACCTGGGAGTTAGTCAGCTGTCACGGGCTGCGTCCTGGGGGTGGAGGCCTGGTCGAGGACCTGGCCGCGGGGACACTAAAGCCCCGAAATCATCTCAAGATAATCTCAAGAAACCCCCAGTCATAACAGCTTTACGGCACTTTACACCTACGCGCCCAAATGCATCCTAGATTATACACTCGTGGTCCAAGCTACACTCTGAGAAGAATTAGGTTCCCAGAGTGTTATGAGTGTAGAGACCCGAGGCAGTGCCACAGGGGTGTACGAATGACCAGAAAACACTCCCAGAACAGTATAGAGGGGCAGTGCCACAGGGGTGTACGAATGGTCAGAAAACATTCCTACAACAGTGTAGAGACCCGGGGCAGTGCCACAGGGGTGTACGAATGGTCAGAAAACATTCCTACAACAGTGTAGAGGCCCGGGGCAGTGTCACAGGGGTGTACGAATGGTCAGAAAACATTCCTAGAACAGTAGAGAGACCCGGGGCAGTGCCACAGGAGTGTACGAATGGTCAGAAAACACTCCTAGAACAGTGTAGAGGCCCGGGGCAGTGTCACAGGGGTGTACGAATGGTCAGAAAACACTCCTAGAACAGTGTAGAGACCCGGGGCAGTGTCACAGGGGTGAACGAATGGTCAGAAAACATTCCTAGAACATTTGAAACAAGAATCCAAGCTTGGACATTATCCCTAGCTGTCAGTTTTTTTTATTTAATGCTTTATCTTGTATAGTTCATTCACCGGGGCTGTCGGAGACTCGAACTGTTGACACCAGGCGTGAGAGGTCGACGGTCTGTTGATCGAAATATTGAGTAGTTGTTTGTGTTGTGTTTTTTTATGGTTTATAATGTGGCTTTTATAATGTTTTTTTTAGGATCTTTCTTTAATGTTTTGTAATGAACGATTTCAACCCTTTCTTCTTAGGTTGTTAGTACTGATATGCGTTCCACCTATTAGTAACTATAAGTGGACTGTTGGAGCCAGGAGTATTGTCTCTCTCTCTCTCGGTCTCTCTCTCTCGGTCTCTCTCTCTCTCTCTCTCTCTCTCGGTCGCTCTCTCTCTCTCTCTCGGTCTCTCTCTCTCTCTCTCTCGGTCTCTCTCTCTCTCTCTCTCTCGGTCTCTCTCTCTCTCTCTCTCGGTCTCTCTCTCTCTCTCTCTCTCTCTCTCTCTCTCTCTCTCGGTCTCTCTCTCTCTCTCTCTCTCTCTCTCTCTCTCTCTCTCTCTCTCTCTCTCTCTCTCTCTCTCTCTCTCTCTCTCTCTCTCTCTCTCGGTCTCTCTCTCGGTCTCTCTCTCTCTCTCTCTCTCTCGGTCTCTCTCTCTCTCTCTCTCTCTCTCTCTCTCTCTCGGTCTCTCTCCCCCCCCCTCTCCCTCTCATCTACCTGGTCATCTCGTACACACCTTTTTGCGACCATGTGAACGTGTGCGGAATGCTTAACAGGAAGGTCACTCGGAACAGGAAACGCGGCCTTGCACTGGAAATATTCCTTCAAGGTTAATTTCAAGGTTCCAAAGTTCACTGTACAACAAATGGCTACCGGAGAAAGGAGA
>NC_091233.1:20566027-20598667 GCF_040958095.1 Procambarus clarkii | reverse complement strand
TTCTCACCCTACAAATATAAGTTTTATGCAGTCATCTGTATATATATATATATATATATATATATATATATATATATATATATATATATATATATATATATATATATATATGTGTGTGACATGAATTTTGCCAAATTAAGACCGTATACATGACTTTATCCCCCCTCCCCCACCCCCCCCCCCTTTCAGAAAACATCGTCCCAAAAACGTTGTAATTACGGAATCGACCAGTACGTTAAAAATGCCACGCATTACTAAAAAATTACACCTAGTTAATGTCGTTTTCTATCCATTTGCCCCCCGATGGGTTAGGTTCGGGTTGCTTGGGGTTCTTGTGTTTCTGGCTTAGGCAAAATAGTTGCATTTTTTTCACGTTACTGGTTGGGAAAAACAGTTGCAATCTTTACGGAGTGGTCAAACGAGGGAATTGGGTAGTTACTAGCGCATGGATGACTGTTCCGTGATATGACGTAACGCATACGATCAGCTAGTTAAACGAGGGGTCAACTACCACCTCCTCCCCCCCTTTAGTGGCATCGTTAACCATCCAATTATACCCTCTTAAAGGTCAAGAATCTGAGTCATTCTTGTCATCGGCTATTGCGTTACTAGTTCGTTGAGCGTTACTAGTTCGTTGAGCGTTACTAGTTCGTTGAGCGTTACTGGTTCGTTGAGCGTTACTAGTTCGTTGAGCGTTACTAGTTCGTTGAGCGTTACTAGTTCGTTGAGCGTTACTAGTTCGTTGAGCGTTACTAGTTCGTTGAGCGTTACTAGTTCGTTGAGCGTTACTAGTTCGTTGAGCGTTACTAGTTCGTTGAACGTCACCAGCTCGTTGAACGTCACCAGCTCGTTGAGCGTCACCAGCTCGTTGAGCGTCACCAGCTCGTTGAGCGTCACCAGCTCGTTGAGCGTCACCAGCTCGTTGAGCGTCACCAGCTCGTTGAGCGTCACCAGCTCGTTGAGCGTCACCAGCTCGTTGAGCGTCACCAGCTCGTTGAGCGTCACCAGCTCGTTGAGCGTCACCAGCTCGTTGAGCGTCACCAGCTCGTTGAGCGTCACCAGCTCGTTGAGCGTCACCAGCTCGTTGAGCGTCACCAGCTCGTTGAGCGTCACCAGCTCGTTGAGCGTCACCAGCTCGTTGAGCGTCACCAGCTCGTTGAGCGTCACCAGCTCGTTGAGCGTCACCAGCTCGTTGAGCGTCACCAGCTCGTTGAGCGTCACCAGCTCGTTGAGCGTCACCAGCTCGTTGAGCGTCACCAGCTCGTTGAGCGTTACTAGTTCGTTGAACGTTACCAGCTCGTTGAACGTCACCAGCTCGTTGAGCGTCACCAGCTCGTTGAGCGTCACCAGCTCGTTGAGCGTCACCAGCTCGTTGAGCGTCACCAGCTCGTTGAGCGTCACCAGCTCGTTGAGCGTCACCAGCTCGTTGAGCGTCACCAGCTCGTTGAGCGTCACCAGCTCGTTGAGCGTCACCAGCTCGTTGAGCGTCACCAGCTCGTTGAGCGTCACCAGCTCGTTGAGCGTCACCAGCTCGTTGAGCGTCACCAGCTCGTTGAGCGTTACTAGTTCGTTGAACGTTACTAGTTCGTTGAGCGTCACCAGCTCGTTGAGCGTCACCAGCTCGTTGAGCGTCACCAGCTCGTTGAGCGTCACCAGCTCGTTGAGCGTCACCAGCTCGTTGAGCGTCACCAGCTCGTTGAGCGTCACCAGCTCGTTGAGCGTCACCAGCTCGTTGAGCGTCACCAGCTCGTTGAGCGTCACCAGCTCGTTGAGCGTCACCAGCTCGTTGAGCGTCACCAGCTCGTTGAGCGTCACCAGCTCGTTGAGCGTTACTAGCTTCGTTGAGCGTTACTAGTTCGTTGAGCGTCACCAGCTCGTTGAGCGTCACCAGCTCGTTGAGCGTCACCAGCTCGTTGAGCGTCACCAGCTCGTTGAGCGTCACCAGCTCGTTGAGCGTTACTAGTTCGTTGAGCGTCACCAGCTCGTTGAGCGTCACCAGCTCGTTGAGCGTCACTAGCTCGTTGAGCGTCACTAGTTCGTTGAACGTCACCAGCTCGTTGAGCGTTACTAGTTCGTTGAGCGTCACCAGCTCGTTGAGCGTTACTAGTTCGTTGAGCGTCACCAGCTCGTTGAGCGTCACCAGCTCGTTGAGCGTCACCAGCTCGTTGAGCGTCACCAGCTCGTTGAGCGTCACCAGCTCGTTGAGCGTCACCAGCTCGTTGAGCGTCACCAGCTCGTTGAGCGTCACCAGCTCGTTGAGCGTCACCAGCTCGTTGAGCGTCACCAGCTCGTTGAGCGTCACCAGCTCGTTGAGCGTTACTAGTTCGTTGAGCGTCACCAGCTCGTTGAGCGTCACCAGCTCGTTGAGCGTCACCAGCTCGTTGAGCGTCACCAGCTCGTTGAGCGTCACCAGCTCGTTGAGCGTCACCAGCTCGTTGAGCGTCACCAGCTCGTTGAGCGTCACCAGCTCGTTGAGCGTCACCAGCTCGTTGAGCGTCACCAGCTCGTTGAGCGTCACCAGCTCGTTGAGCGTCACCAGCTCGTTGAGCGTCACCAGCTCGTTGAGCGTCACCAGCTCGTTGAGCGTTACTAGTTCGTTGAGCGTTACTAGTTCGTTGAGCGTCACCAGCTCGTTGAGCGTCACCAGCTCGTTGAGCGTCACCAGCTCGTTGAGCGTCACCAGCTCGTTGAGCGTTACTAGTTCGTTGAGCGTCACCAGCTCGTTGAGCGTCACCAGCTCGTTGAGCGTCACTAGCTCGTTGAGCGTCACTAGTTCGTTGAACGTCACCAGCTCGTTGAGCGTTACTAGTTCGTTGAGCGTCACCAGCTCGTTGAGCGTTACTAGTTCGTTGAGCGTCACCAGCTCGTTGAGCGTCACCAGCTCGTTGAACGTCACTAGTTCGTTGAGCGTCACCAGCTCGTTGAGCGTCACCAGCTCGTTGAGCGTTACTAGTTCGTTGAGCGTCACCAGCTCGTTGAGCGTCACCAGCTCGTTGAACGTCACTAGTTCGTTGAGCGTCACCAGCTCGTTGAGCGTCACCAGCTCGTTGAGCGTCACCAGCTCGTTGAGCGTCACCAGCTCGTTGAGCGTCACCAGCTCGTTGAGCGTCACCAGCTCGTTGAGCGTCACCAGCTCGTTGAGCGTCACCAGCTCGTTGAGCGTCACCAGCTCGTTGAGCGTCACCAGCTCGTTGAGCGTCACTAGCTCGTTGAGCGTTTCTAGTTCGTTGAACGTCACCAGCTCGTTGAGCGTTACTAGTTCGTTGAGCGTCACCAGCTCGTTGAGCGTTACTAGTTCGTTGAGCGTCACCAGCTCGTTGAGCGTCACCAGCTCGTTGAGCGTCATATGTTTGTATGTACATATGTTTGTATGTACATGTATATATGCAATGTATATATACACACACATACACCTGTACATCAATCCTCTCAAAGGTGATATACATCGTAGAACACCCACGAAGATGTAATAGCGTTGCTATGCCGTCTTGACAAGGTAAGAGTAACGTGTTGGCCGGGCTAAAAGTCGACCTCTGGTTCTGTTGTTGGATTATTGTATGATTGCTCAGACTGTTGTGGGCTATGGCTTGTAAATTCCTTCTCCCGCTGCGTTTTCTCCTTCAGGAATGCACGGTGGATTAGTCCCAGACAGGCTGATGGCTTCATTAATTCTTGGACACTGTAGGATGACTTATTTTTTTGGTTGGGTGTGTGTGTGGGGGGGGAGGGGAGATGTTGTGTTTGTTTGGGGGGTGGGGGTGGGTGTGTGCGCGTGTGTGTGTTTTCACCTAGTTGTATTCACCTAGATGTGCTTGCGGGGGTTGAGCTCTGCTCTTTCGGCCCGCCTCTCAACTGTCAATCATCTGTTACTAAGTGTGTGGTGTGTGTGTGTGTGTGTCCGTGTCCGTATTCACACACAATGAACGAGATACACATCAGAAGTAAATACCCGCCAAACACACACCGAAACTACGACGTTGGTACAACGTTCGAACAAGTTTTAACACCTAACCAGTTATAACAACCAATATAGCAAGTTGTAACAACGTTCTAATACGTCATAAACACGTTAAGCCAAGATGTAACAACTTTATTACAAGTTGTAACAAGCGGAAAACAGAGACAGTTTCGGTTTGTTTCCATGGTACTCCCATCTCCTAAGACACTCTAGCCTAGCATACAACCTAAGTGATTGGTTGGCAGTAATGTTGCTGGAACGTTGTGGTTAGGTTGTATACTTAGTTATAGGTGGGGCAGTATTGCTGCAACCTTGTGGTCAGTAGCACCCGAAGCTTTCCTTATTAAGACGACTCAATAGCTCGGTCGGTAGAGCATCGGCTTTACACACGTGGGGTCCCCGGTTCGAGTCTCCAATCCCAGGTGAATAGATTGGATAAACAAGGTGGATAAAGTCGAAATTGGTGCTATGATTGAAGTGTACAAGAACATGATAGCATAACAAGCGGGGTATTAATTACCATAATATGCAGCAATGAATATAAATTGTATAAGTTCAGATTTAGGAAAGACCTGGGTAAATACTGGTCCCCAGCCCATCCAGCTGTTTTGCGTAGTACTTTGTGGATCATAGTACACACAAGATGTAATGAGGCAATTAGGTCGAATTTCGTACTATTTACTTTATAAAGTCCGACAAAATGAACCTAAAACTAAACTTCAATATTCCTAGGCCTTGAATAGCACATATATGTACTGTTAGGCCTCGGATAGCGTGCATTAGGCCTAGGAAGGTTGGTTAGATTAAATTTTCTTCGTAACATCACAAAAAAAAAACTTTTCCAGTTTGTCCTAATTCAATAGGATCAATTTCAACTTTATAATTGCCTTGTACATCAGTACATGTACAATGGTTCTCGTCACTATTGTAAGTACTACCTAAATAGGTGGTGGTAATCACTCAATCACTCGATTGTTTCGAGCGTAGGTTGAATGTAAACAAGACCTGCTTCGAAGGGTCCATTAGGCCTTCTGCTGTTTCCTTAATACTTAGGTAATTATAAATTCAGTAAAACTCCAGGTGCTAAGAAGGTATCCCTGGAAACACAAACCGTAACACACACTATTTTCAGCTTGTTACAACTTGTAATAAAGTTGTTACATCTTGGCTTAACGTGTTTATGACGTATTAGAACGTTGTTACAACTTGCTATATTGGTTGTTATAACTGGTTAGGTGGTGTTAAAACTTGTTGGAACGTTGTACCAACGTCGTAGTTTCGGTGTTTGGCGGGTTATAACCCTGGAAACACAAACCGAAACACACTCTATTTTCCGCTTATTACAACTTGTAATAAAGTTGTTACATCTTGGCTTAACGTGTTTATGACGTATTAGAACGTTGTTACAACTTGCTATATTGGTTGTTATAACTGGTTAGGTGGTGTTAAAACTTGTTCGAACGTTGTACCAACGTCGTAGTTTCGGTGTGTGTTTGGCGGGATCACATTAACCCTCGGCCTGGCTAGTAGCTGGATGGGTGATGACATAGTTCTGCCCTTAGCGCGCAGGACTCGTAATTCTGTGGCGCGGGTTCGATTCCCGCACGAGGCAGAAACAAATGGGCAAAGTTTCTTTCACCCTGAATGCCCCTGTTACCTAGCAGTAAATAGGTACCTGGGTGTTAGTCAGCTGTCACGGGCTGCTTCCTGGGGGTGGAGGCCTGGTCGAGGACCGGGCCGCGGGGACACTAAAGCCCCGAAATCATCTCAAGATAACCTCAAGAAAGTATATTGACCAGACCACACACTAGAAGGTGAAGGGACGACGACGTTCCGGTCCGTCCTGGACCATTCTCAAGTCGATTGTGAGAATCTCACAATGTCTATTTCTCACTTGAAAGGGATATGAAGAAGCTGGGATGGATTGGAGAATGGTCCAGGCCGGACATTCACAATCGACTTGAGAATGGTCCAGGACGGACCGAAACGTCGTCGTCGTCGTCCCTTCACCTTCTAGTGTGTGGTCTGGTCAACACCAGAGTATCCAGACAAGATAGCAGCTGCCAACCTTGAGTGATAACAGGGTACATTAAATCAGTATTTTACTTTCATGCAATCTCTTCCCCCTCCATCCACATACAGCAATCAGTCCACTGTATCAACCAGCCTCCACCTTGCTCCGCCACCACAGGCACACACACACACCCACTTCTCAAACAACAAGTCGAGCTTCCCCGCCAAACACACACCGAAACTACGACGTTGGTACAACGTTCGAACAAGTTTTACCACCTCCTAACCAGTTATAACAACCAATATAGCAAGTTGTAACAACGTTCTAATACGTCATAAACACGTTAAGCCAAGATGTAACAGCTTTATTACAAGTTGTAACAAGCGGAAAATAGTGTGTTTCGGTTTGTGTTTCCAGGGTATCGCTGCATGCTTCCTCCAACAGGCTTCTAGTTCCACCACATACCTCCACCTATTCGACCAACTTCACCTACATCAACTCTCCCAGGTCCACCTGCGTCCACTCGATCTCCTTGTTCCCCAAAAAAAATCTCCACTCTACACTCCTCCAGGAAGCTTCCATTCTCCTTCGATTCCCCATTACCCTCAAATATTTCTTTCCTGCTTCCCAACACAGTTTCTGACCATGTATTTCGTGCCCAAACCCCACCCAGTACGCCCCCTAACCCAAGGCAGAGAACTGCCCAGAGAACATGAAGTCGAAATGCACTAATGATGAAGTAATGTCAGAGAATGAATTAATCCTCTTAACACAAATCATGATGTAATGGCTTGGCGCTTTCCCTTCATACGACTATATTGCACTGGGATGGGATGGGATAATGATTTGGGATGTGACGGGGGGGGGGGAAGGAATGGTGCCCGACCACTTTGGGACAGTCGGGGATTGAACGCCGACATGCATGACGCGAGACCGTCGCTCTACCGTCCAGCCCATGTGGTTGTGTTTGATGATGTAATCTCGATAGTAGAAACTAAACTCATTTATAAAAAAAGATTATTATAAAAGAAACTAATATAATCACCAAGGCAATTTTCCTGAGGCTTATCAAGTAGCTAAAATGGCAAATAAAATAAGGCATTGAAAAAGCTAAATTACTGAGGGAAAAAAAATAGCATAATTTTCAACACTGAAAGGTTATGGAAAGTGACATTGTGAAATGAAAATGACATTAAAGATTGTCCTGAGAAGCATTATAGTGAAAAAAAAAGAGACTCAAATACGAGCTTCGTTTGCATAATGAAAATTTTTCATGAACATCTGAAGTATCGATGTTCTTCAAGAAGTATCAGACGAATTAAATAATGTTATCTTGAGATGATTTCGGGGCTTTAGTGTCCCCGCGGCCCGGTCCTCGACCAGGCCTCCACCCTCCAGGAAGCAGCCCGTGACAGCTGACTAACACCCAGGTACCTATTTTACTGCTAGGTAACAGGGGGCATAGAGTGAAAGAAACTCTGCCCATTGTTTCTCGCCGGCGCCTGGGATCGAACCCAGGACCACAGAATCACAAGTCCAGCGTGCTGTCCGCTCGGCCGACCGGCTCCCTCCCGACATGCAGCTGGTAATGGTAGACTTCAATCGTCTCCAAACTGACTGGGACCTGATCAAAGCGAAGGAGAGAGAGAAATGACGAGTAAACCTGATAGAAATAGCAGGAAGGAACTTTCTCACGTAGTATTTTAGAGAAAACATTAGATCTTAGAGAGCTGTGAGCACTAAATGCCACTCTGGGGCCACTCTTAAGAGATTATTAGTCACTTATTACATAATGACAACTCTTGAAAGAGGAAAAAGAGGAAAAAATAGCATTTCCATGAAAGGGGACATTCAAAAGACCAGATAATTTCTAAGAGAATATATCGTGAAAAATAGAACTCTGAGAAACGAATTCGTAGGCATCTGATAAGCAGTGAAGCAGATGTACAGAAATGAGAGCATTCAGATCAAGGAACTAACCTGAACTACACTGAAGTCACATTAGTGACTATACAGAGGAAGGGGGAACACAATGTTACTGAAGTGTGTCTTAAGTACTTGGTGTAAGTTAGCAAGTTTTTCTGCTGGGATCTGATCTGACCTCTTAGGTCTACTGAATTTGAGCATTGGAGTTTTCTGGGTTCTAGGTGAGATAACTCTCTCTCTGTCTCTCAGTCTGTCTCTGTCTCTCTCTCTCTGTCTGTGTTTCTCTCTCTCTCTGTCTGTGTTTCTCTCTGTCTCTCTCTTTCTCTCTCTCTCTTTCTCTCTCTTTCTCTCTGTCTTTCTGTCTTTCTTTCTCTGTCTTTCTCTTTCTTTCCCTCTCTTTCTTTCTGTCTTTCTGTCTCTTTCTTTCTCTCTCACACACACACACACACACACACACACACACACACACACACACACACACAGATGGGTCTCGTTGAGGGGGTCTCGTAGCCTGGTGGATAGCGCGCAGGATTCGTAATTCTGTGGCGCGGGTTCGATTCCCGCACGAGGCAGAAACAAATGGGCAAAGTTTCTCTCACCCTGAATGCCCCTGTTACCAAGCAGTAAATAGGTACCTGGGAGTTAGTCAGCTGTCACGGGCTGCTTCCTGGGGTGGGTGTGGGTGGGTGTGTGTGTGTGTGGTGTGGGGTAAAAAAAAAAAAAAAAAAATAGTAGTTAGTAAACAGTTGATTGACAGTTGAGAGGCGGGCCAAAAGAGCGAAGCTCAACCCCCGCAAAAACACAACTAGTAAACACACACACACACACACACACACACACACACACACACACACACACACACACACCATACACACACACACACACACACACACCATACACACACACACACACACACACACACACACACACACCATACACACACACACACCATACACACACACCACACACACCATACACACACACACACACACACACACACACACACACACACACACACACACACCATACACACACACACACACACACACACACCATACACACACACACACACACACACACACACCATACACACACACACCATACACACACACACACACACACACACCATACACACACACACACACACACACACACACACACACACACACACACACCATACACACACACACACACACACACACACACACACACACACACACACACACACACACCATACACACACACACACACACACACACACCATACACACACACACACACACACACAGTTAAGAATATAACATACCGCGTGTAAGCAAGGCTGACGAACAAGGCACTAAAAGGCTCAATGCTCGACAAATAGGATGATTTATACGGTCATAAGGCGGCCCTCTCCCTCCCTCCCCCACTTCTCTCCTTTCCTTAAGAACACACGATAAATACGTCTCTAAAGCAGCCACTAGAAAATACGACTCACCAGTGTGTGTGTGTGTGTGTGTGTGTGTGTGTGTGTGTGTGTGGTGTGACTGGTAGCCCCCTACAGTGTGTGTGTGTGTGTGGTGTGACTGGTAGCCCCCTACAGTGTGTGGTGACTGGTAGCCCCCTACAGTGTGTGGTGACTGGTAGCCCCCTACAGTGTGTGGTGACTGGTAGCCCCCTACAGTGTGTGGTGACTGGTAGCCCCCTACAGTGTGTGTGTGTGTGGTGACTGGTAGCCCCCTACAGTATGTGTGTGTGTGTGTGTGTGTGGGGTGTGACTGGTAGCCCCCTACAGTGTGTGTGTGTGTGGTGTGACTGGTAGCCCCCTACAGTGTGTGTGTGTGTGTGTGTGTGTGTGTGTGGGTGTGTGTGTAGTGACTGGTAGCCCCCTACAGTGTGTGGTGACTGGTAGCCCCCTACAGTGTGTGGTGACTGGTAGCCCCCTACAGTGTGTGGTGACTGGTAGCCCCCTACAGTGTGTGTGTGTGTGGTGACTGGTAGCCCCCTACAGTATGTGTGTGTGTGTGTGTGTGTGTGGTGTGACTGGTAGCCCCCTACAGTGTGTGTGTGTGTGGTGTGACTGGTAGCCCCCTACAGTGTGTGTGTGTGTGGTGTGACTGGTAGCCCCCTACAGTGTGTGTGTGTGTGTGTGTGTGTGTGGTGACTGGTAGCCCCCTACAGTATGTGTGTGTGTGTGTGTGTGTGTGTGTGTGTGGTGACCTTACCCGCGCAGGGAGCTGGTAGGTGATGTGCTCAACTGTGTAAAGGAGAGGGGACGACAGACTGCACAAAACCATCTATATTTACCAAGGATTTCCTGTGATATTCTTAGTCTGAATACAGACATTTTGCGCTGCCAACAGTCTTTATGGCTTCTGCAGTCAGGGCCACGTAATACCTGGTTGATGGGGCTCTGGGAGTTCTTCTTCTCCCCCAAGCCCGGCCCGAGGCCAGGTTCGACTTGTGATAACTTGGTCCAACAGGCTGTTGCTTGGAGCGGCCCGCAGGCCCACATATACCTGGTTGATGGGGTTCTGGGAGTTCTTCTACTGCCCAAGCCCGGCCCGAGGCCAGGCTTGACTTGTGAGAGTTTGGTCCACCAGGCTGTTGCTTGGAGCGGCCCGCAGGCCCACATATACCTGGTTGATGGGGTTCTGGGAGTTGTTCTACTCCCCCAAGCCCGGCCCAAGGCCAGGCTTGACTTGTGAGAGTTTGGTCCAACAGGCTGTTGCTTGGAGCGGTTCGAAGGACCACATATCCACAGCCCGGTTGGTCCGACACTTTTTGTAGAAAACTATCTAGTATTAGCTTGAAAGATATCCACGGTTGTGCCAGCATTGTTTCTAATACTCGCTGGGAGCATTGATTTGCTGCTCATTCAGGAGTACCAACACTTGCGAAACCTGTACATCTTTCCTCCAGCGTGGCAGCATGGTTTGCATTTATTAAACAGTTTACGAGGTGGAAAATGCTGCGAGGTGGTTGCTGTTGTTATAAGCAAAGTTATGGTGGTTCTGAGCTCATATTCCCTGGAAAGATGTACAGGTTTCGTAATTGGATACTCAAGTGCTTGATGAATTCTTCGGTCACCAGTGCCAGCGGTTCTCAAACTGTTTCAATGTCATCCACCCTCGAGCCCTCATCCACCTGGGGGCTCACCATAGACCATGCTACTTGGAACTTTTTGTTTCAGGTAGCGAATCTTAAACAACAAAAACTCATCCACCCGTGAATGAAGTATCCACAAGTTTACACAGCACAGCCCTACACGGAGATCTGCTCATCCATCCCTCCCTACCCCAGTGCACATCACATGTCATCCATTCACCTCACGCTGGCCAAATAGGACTCTTTAGGGATGCTGCTTCCGGCATGATAGATGGGAGAGTTATCTCAGCCGCATTCAGCATCCCTCCGCACCGGCTTTAATGAGGTCGCGTAACATTCTTTTAGCATCTCGTGTTCTCTCTCTCTCCACTACTTCACTACTCTACACACCACACAACAACCTTTTACAGTACTCCTGGCTTGCTCCACTACTCCCTTCGTCACATTCACTTTCACTACCATCTACACATTCATTTAAACATTCACATTCCTCTCTCTCTCTCTCTCTCTCTGATCATTACCTATCATTCTCATTCACCTTTGACCCCCTCACAGTTGGAGAGACGTAAATATATCATGTGTCTATTTATATGTATGTATATGTGTGTGTGTCTGTGTGTGTAAGCTAGTTAGAATAGCATTTCACCATTGCAAACACACAGTAATCACCGTCTGTGGTCGAGTGCTCAGTAACTCGCTATACTGTATGATCCTGTCCATGGAGGACAGATGAAAATGTATATATATATATATTCTGGTTAGCATTGTAAATGTCTGGCCACGTCTGTGGTCGAAAATAAACTGGAAAATAAAAGTTTGTCCATTTTAGTGTCTTACTCTCATTTTCACCACACACACACACACACACACACACACACACACACACACACACATATCACACGTGTGATATCAACTCTAGGAGTTGATATCACACCAAACCTGTCTCCTGAAGCCCACATAAAGAGAATAACGTCTGCGGCATATGCGAGGCTGGCTAACATCAGAACGGCGTTCAGGAACCTGTGTAAGGAATCATTCAGAATCTTGTACACCACATATGTAAGACCAATCCTGGAGTATGCGGCCCCAGCATGGAGCCCGTACCTTGTCAAGCACAAGACGAAGCTGGAAAAAGTCCAAAGGTATGCTACTAGACTAGTCCCAGAACTAAGAGGCATGAGTTATGAGGAAAGGCTGCGGGAAATGCACCTCACGACACTGGAAGACAGAAGAGTAAGGGGGGACATGATCACAACCTACAAAATCCTCAGGGGAATCGACCGGGTAAACAAGGATGAACTATTCAACACTGGTGGGACGCGAACAAGGGGACACAGGTGGAAGCTGAGTACCCAAATGAGCCACAGAGACGTTAGAAAGAACTTTTTCAGTGTCAGAGTAGTTAGTAAATGGAATGCATTAGGAAGTGATGTGGTGGAGGCTGACTCCATACACAGTTTCAAATGTAGATATGATAGAGCCCAATAGGCTCAGGAATCTGTACACCAGTTGATTGACGGTTGAGAGGCGGGACCAAAGAGCCAGAGCTCAACCCCCGCAAGCACAATTAGGTGAGTACAATTAGGTGAGTACACACACACACAATGGAAAAATGGAATGCACTTGGGGAACAGGTTGTGGAAGCAAATACTATTCATACTTTTAAAACTAGGTATGATAGGGAAATGGGACAGGAGTCATAGCTGTAAACAACCGATAGCTGGAAAGGCGGGATCCAAGAATCAATGCTCGATCCTGCAAGCACAAATAGGCGAGTGTACACACGCGCGCGCGCGCGCACACACACACACACACACACACACACACACACACACACACACACACACACACCACCCCCCTCCACACCACCACATCCATCTTCCACACCTCCACACCATCAATAACCGAGCAGGAACAGGGTGGGTTAGTGTGTGCTGGGGTCATCAATAAACGTGCCCAGACATGCCCTGGCCTCCACACCCTGATGTCACTGAGAGAGAGATCTGCAACATGATCCAAAACCCCTTAATATTACTCAGTTTTCACAACGTTAATCGGGAAAATTATCTTTCAATTTGTTCCCTCTGGCGATCAGATTGTAATCGGATTGATTCGGATTGTAATTTTGGTAATTGTTGTGTTTGTGTTGATTGTCTAACGATACGTCGTGCGATTGTTGCAAGGAAAGTTTTCTTGTCTTGTCTTTGTAATGTTGAATGTTATTGTTAGGTTTCTAAAAGGTTTTGTAAATGTTAATTGGGGTTCAGAAAGGTTCTACGGTCTGGAGACTATTCGAGAGGCTTGTCTCTGATGACGTCTAAGAGACGTCCCTCTCCTGGTACGTCTAAAAGACGTACCAGGAACGTCGACTGGGAAGACGTCTCTGGGGACGTCGAGGAACATCACTTAAACACCTGTATCGGTGACAAATGACTGTGCAACCCTAATTAAACACCTTAAAATCTGTGTTTGTAAACACACGCTTTTCCCAACTCAGTTGTCTTGAGTTATGATTCATTGTTGTCTTAAATCATAATTATTCTCTTCTGATTATCAATTAATTTACCATTGTTGCTTTAGCACCCTCATTAATCTCTCTTGTGCAAAGTGAACTTTGCCACTGCCTCGCATACACAAAAAAAAAAAATCAGAGGTTCTATCGCCCATTTAAATGGCGTGTGATGGTCTAGTCAAGCAGTTCTGTAATGACACTTCCAGCATGATAACCTGACCACTGAGGCGGGACCAAAGAGCCAGAGCTCAACTCGCGACTACTGAGTCTTCCTGGATCTTTGTGTTTTGACCTTTTGAAACCGTAATTCAGTTTTCTTATCCATTTATAATCTGATTTCACGTTCTCCTGTTAACTTATGTTACATTACCAGTCAGACTATAATATAATATCCCAATTTCGTTTCTTGAGGCCAGGATTTGTTGCTCAGATTTGCATATATTTGAAGTCTTTATCTGATTTCAAATTTATAAATCGATCCATCTCATTAAATCATTATAAATCGATCCAGCAAGCATAAGAAATATTGCCGGAACAACCGTGGACATTTTCAGGAGGAAACTAGATTTATTCCTCCAAGGAGTGCCGGACCAACCGGGCTGTGGTGGGTATGTGGGCCTGCGGGCCGCTCCAAGCAACAGCCTGGTGGACCAAACTCTCACAAGTCGAGCCTGGCCTCGGGCCGGGCTTGGGGAGTAGAACAACTCCCAGAACCCCATCAACCAGGTATCAACCAGGTATCATCTCGTGAGCGGTAACACATCAGCATGTTCCCCGCTCTTCAGCACGGGTGGGACACGAACAAGGGGACACAGGTGGACACTTAGTACCCAGATGAGCCACAGAGACGTTAGAAATAATTTTTCCAGTGTCAGAGTAGTTAATAAATGGAATGCATTAGGAAGTGATGTGGTGGAGGCTGACTCCATACAGTTTCAAATGTAGATATGATAGAGCCCAGTAGGCTCAGGAACCTGTACACCAGTTGATTGACGGTTGAGAGGCGGGACCAAAGAGCCTGAGCTCAACCCCCGCAAGCACAATTAGCCCGCCAAACACACAGCGAGACTACGACGTTGCTACAACGTTCCAACAAGATATAACACCTAACAAGTTATAAGAACCAATGTAACAAGTTGTAACAACGTTCTAATACGTCAAAAACACGTTAAGCCAAGATGTAACAACCTCACACACAGAGATCACACTAACTTGATGCATCAAATGAACAAATCCACAAGGGCCGTGACGAGGATTCGAACCTGCGTCCGGGAGCATCCAGACACAGTAACTCAGTCGATTAAGGCAGTGTCTGGGATGCTCCCGGACGCAGGTTCGAATCCTCGTCACGGCCCTTGTGGACTTGTTCATGTAACAACCTTGTTACAAGTTGTTACAAGCGGAAAATAAGGTCAGTTACGGTTTGTGTTTAAAGGGAGGTGAGTACTACTGTTATAGGAAGGTAGGGAGCCGGTCGGCCGAGCGGACAGCACGCTGGACTTGTGATCCTGTGGTCCTGGGTTCGATCCCAGGCGCCGGCGAGAAACAATGGCCAGAGTTTCTTTCACCCTATGCCCCTGTTACCTAGCAGTAAAATAGGTACCTGGGTGTTAGTCAGCTGTCACGGGCTGCTTCCTGGGGGTGGAGGCCTGGTCGAGGACCGGGCCGCGGGGACACTAAAAAGCCCCGAAATCATCTCAAGATAACCTCAAGATAAAGCTCCGTGTTCCATTTTAATCACGTTAAAGCAGTTGGGGAAATTATACTCGATCTGCCGGAGCCTTGTACAGCTTTTCCCTGCCTCCCTACGAGGGGGGCCTCGTAGCCTGGTGGATAGCGCGCAGGACTCGTAATTCTGTGGCGCGGGTTCGATTCCCGCACAGGCAGAAATAAATGAGCAAAGTTTCTTTCACTCTGAATGCCCCTGTTACCTAGCAGTAAATAGGTACCTGGGAGTTAGTCATCCGTCACGGGCTGCTTCCTGGGGGTGGAGGCCTGGTCGAGGACCGGGCCGCGGGGACACTAAAGCCCCGAAATCATCTCAAGATAACCTCAAGATAACCTCCCAAGGTCAGTGGCTCCGAGAGAAGTGACGGCCAGAGTTCAACAGGTGTGTTCCTGCTAATGTCATTGGTGTTGGCGTGCGTTACCATGGAGTTTGTCCACCAACGGAGCTGCTCTGGGTCAACCTGCCGGCACAACCGTTCCAACACGACACCAAATTACGACGTACGTTGCTGTAATGTTCGAACAAGTTGTCATACAACCAAACTACGACGTTGCTGCAATGTTCGAAAACGGTCCATACGAGGCAGGTCCTATTGGTCCATACGAGGCAGGTCCTATTGGTCCATACGAGGCAGCTCCTATTGGTCCATACGAGGCAGGTCCTATTGGTCCATACGAGGCAGCTCCTATTGGTCCATACGAGGCAGCTCCTATTGGTCCATACGAGGCAGCTGCTATTGGTCCATACGAGGCAGCTGCTATTGGTCCATACGAGGCAGCTGCTATTGGTCCATACGAGGCAGCTGCTATTGGTCCATACGAGGCAGCTGCTATTGGTCCATACGAGGCAGCTCCTATTGGTCCATACGAGGCAGCTCCTATTGGTCCATACGAGGCAGCTCCTATTGGTCCATACGAGGCAGCTGCTATTGGCCCATACGAGGCAGCTCCTATTGGTCCATACGAGGCAGCTCCTATTGGTCCATACGAGGCAGCTCCTATTGGCCCATACGAGGCAGCTCCTATTGGTCCATACGAGGCAGCTCCTATTGGTCCATACGAGGCAGCTCCTATTGGTCCATACGAGGCAGCTCCTATCCACCCAAACTCATTGTATTACCTTAAATAATATAAAATTACGATTTCAAAAAGGGGGGAAAAGGTGAGCCATTGCATCAAGCTGCGACATACTCAGAAATCAGAGGTTACTGTTGATGCTGAGCCCTGTTGCGAGCACATGTAGGTTAGTACATCTTGGTGAACACCCCCCTCCCCTTTCACACATTATGGGGGGGGGGAGGGGGATATTCTACAGCCATTTTGAATATCCCCCCTCCCCCTCTCTCTCTCTCTAGCCTCTCTATCTCTAGCCCCTCTCTATATCTCTACTCTCTCATCTCTCTATCTCTATACTCTCTCATCTCTCTCTATCCTCTCTATCCTCTCTCTATCCTCTCTCTATCCTCTCTCTCTCTATCCTCTCTATCCTCTCTCTATCCTCTCTCTCTCTATCCTCTCTCTCTATCCTCTCTCTATCCTCTCTATCCTCTCTCTATCCTCTCTCTATTCTCTATCCTCTCTCTCTATCCTCTCTCTCTATTCTCTCTCTATCCTCTCTATTCTCTCTATCCTCTCTTCTCTCTCTCTCTATCCTCTCTTCTCTCTCTCTCTATCCTCTCTTCTCTCTCTCTATCCTCACACACACACACACACACACACACACACACACACACACACACACACTCACTCACTCACTCACTCACTCACTCACTCACTCACTCACTCTGCCACAGATTGTGCTACACACACACACTTCACACCTCTGATATATACACCACCATATTATCTTGGTTATCAGCAAGCTTATCAGCAGTCAAATCACCGCTCTCGCTCTTGTCAACGAGGCCCTAATGACTTTTATCTTAATGTGTGTCATTTTTTATTTCTGATTGTTATGGGTCATGAAGGCGACTAAATTTGATTTGGCTTTGGTTGAGTTGATTGTATATACCTCTGGCTATGTGGGGTTGAATTGATTGTATATTACCTCTGGCTATGTGGCTATGTGGGGGGTTGAGTTGATTGTATATACCTCTGGCTATGTGGGGTTGAGTTGATTGTATATACCTCTGGCTATGTGGCTATGTGGGGTTGAATTGATTGTATATTCCTCTGGCTATGTGGGAAGGGCATCCAAACACCTCCACTATGTGGTGGAAAACTGCGTCTATTATAGAAGAAATAGACTAAGCTACTCTATCCCTTTGAGCTGTATTTTATTGTATTAATAAACGTATTTAATTGCGTCTGGTTTGATATCTGATTGGCGCGCTCTTCTTCTGTTCGAGATTCATGACTGTTTGGCTCTCCGGATAGCTGACTGTTCGACTGTTTGGCTGTTTGGATAGCTGACTGTTCGACTGTTTGGCTGTTTGCATAGCTGACTGTTCGACTGTTTGGCTGTTTGCATAGCTGACTGTTCGACTGTTTGGCTGTTTGGATAGCTGACTGTTCGACTGTTTGGCTGTTTGGATAGCTGACTGTTCGACTGTTTGGCTGTTTGGATAGCTGACTGTTCGACTGTTTGGCTGTTTGGATAGCTGACTGTTCGACTGTTTGGCTGTCCGGATAGCTGACTGTTCGACTGTTTGGCTGTCCGGATAGCTGACTGTTCGACTGTTTGGCTGTTTGGATAGCTGACTGTTCGACTGTTTGGCTGTTTGGATAGCTGACTGTTCGACTGTTTGGCTATCCGGATAGCTGACTGTTCGACTGTTTGGCTATCCGGATAGCTGACTGTTCGACTGTTTGGCTGTCCATATAGCTGACTGTTCGACTGTTTGGCTGTCCGGATAGCTGACTGTTTGGCTGTCCGGATAGCTGACTGTTCGACTGTTTGGCTGTCCATATAGCTGACTGTGTGGCTGTCCATATAGCTGACTGTTCGACTGTTTGGCTGTCCGGATAGCTGACTGTTAGACTGTTTGGCTGTCCATATAGCTGACTGTTCGACTGTTTGGCTGTCCATATAGCTGACTGTTCGACTGTTTGGCTGTCCATATAGCTGACTGTTTGGCTGTCCGGATAGCTGACTGTTCGACTGTTTGGCTGTCCGGATAGCTGACTGTTTGGCTGTCCGGATAGCTGACTGTTTGGCTGTCCGGATAGCTGACTGTTCCACCGTTTAACTGTCCGGATAACTGACTGTTCGACTGTTTGGGTGTGCGTGTAACAGGCTGTTTAGTTAGTTGACTGTGCAGCCCATCGCTGGCTTCGACAGACACAATAGGCGTCTGAATGAGCACATTGTTGGTTTGTTTTGACAGAGGAATGTAAGGGGTAAGGGGGTTGGCTGCTGGCTGAAGCAATGGGTCTCAAGTGCGTCATTAGCTTTAGGTAATGGTGTTGATGGTTGACCAATGGTCTTTTGATGGTGTTGATGATTGACCAATGGCCTTTTGATGGGTGTTGATGATTGACCAATGGCCTTTTGATGGGTGTTGATGGTTGACCAATGGTCTTTTGATGGGTGTTGATGATTGACCAATGGCCTTTTGATGGGTGTTGATGGTTGACCAATGGTCTTTTGATGGGTGTTGATGGTTGACCAATGGTCTTTTGATGGGTGTTGATGATTGACCAATGGTCTTTTGATGGGTGTTGATGATTGACCAATGGCCTTTTGATGGTGTTGATTGACCAATGGCCTTTGATGGGTGTTGATGGTTGACCAATGGTCTTTTGATGGGTGTTGATGATTGACCAATGGCCTTTTGATGGGTGTTGATGGTTGACCAATGGCCTTTTGATGGGTGTTGATGATTGACCAATGGTCTTTTGATGGGTGTTGATGATTGACCAATGGCCTTTTGATGGGTGTTGATGATTGATCAATGGCCTTTTTGATGGGTGTTGATGATTGGCCACTAATCGTTTGCTGCAATGGGCGTTGAATGATGAGGATTGGCCACTTACTGCTGCAAATGGGTGTTGATAATTGACCACTAATCTCTTGTTGCAATAGGTGTTAATTGACAAGAATGGCTCTTGATGCATTGAGAGTTGATGATTGCCTACTACCTTTATCTTTCAATGGGTATTGATGATACCCATTGCAATGGACCCAAAATAGGTATAATTAAGCTCACCTGACGAAATGCATTACGAAACATCCATTAGTTTGAAAGATGAACTATTTTCTCGAGTCGTTAACAAAGGCCTACGTATTGATCATTGATCAATGACGATTGATCATTGTCTCATAATTTGTGGATCTTTACTGACCTTGACCTTTGGGGGGGGGGATAAACAATAAAGATAGGCCTACTGGATCTTTATTCAATTTATTGAAGATAAATTTCACCCTTGACCTCTGATGACATTTGACGGAATCGGCCAAATTGTGTGACGATTGACTGTTGCCGGGGGTTGACGGTTGCTCTATGCAACAGTATCGGGGTTGACTGTTGCTCTATGCAACAGTTTTGGGGTTGACTGTTGTTCTATGCAACAGTACTAGGGGTTGACTGTTGCTCTATGCAACAGTCTTGGGGTTGACTGTTGTTCTATGCAACAGTACTAGGGGTTGACTGTTGCTCTATGCAACAGTTTTGGGGTTGACTGTTGTTCTATGCAACAGTACTAGGGGTTGACTGTTGCTCTATGCAACAGTTTTGGGGTTGACTGTTGTTCTATGCAACAGTACTAGGGGTTGACTGTTGCTCTATGCAACAGTCTTGGGGTTGACTGTTGTTCTATGCAACAGTACTAGGGGTTGACTGTTGCTCTATGCAACAGTTTTGGGGTTGACTGTTGTTCTATGCAACAGTACTAGGGGTTGACTGTTGCTCTATGCAACAGTATCGGGGTTGACTGTTGCTCTATGTAACAGTATCGGCGTTGACTGTTGCTCTATGTAACAGTATCGGCGTTGACTGTTGCTCTATGCAACAGTATCGGCGTTGACTGTTGCTCTATGCAACAGTTTTGGGGTTGACTGTTGTTCTATGCAACAGTTTTGGGGTTGACTGTTGCTCTATGCAACAGTATCGGGGTTGACGGTTGCTCTATGCAACAGTATCGGGGTTGACGGTTGCTCTATGCAACAGTATCGGGGTTGACTGTTGCTCTATGCAACAGTATCGGGGTTGACTGTTGCTCTATGTAACAGTATCGGCGTTGACTGTTGCTCTATGCAACAGTACTGGGGGTTGACTGTTGCTCTATGCAACAGTATCGGGGTTGACTGTTGCTCTATGCAACAGTATCGGGGTTGACTGTTGCTCTATGCAACAGTATCGGCGTTGACTGTTGCTCTATGCAACAGTATCGGCGTTGACTGTTGCTCTATGCAACAGTATCGGCGTTGACTGTTGCTCTATGCAACAGTATCGGCGTTGACTGTTGCTCTATGCAACAGTTTTGGGGTTGACTGTTGCTCTATGCAACAGTTTTGGGGTTGACTGTTGTTCTATGCAACAGTACTGGGGGTTGACTGTTGCTCTATGCAACAGTTTTGGGGTTGACTGTTGTTCTATGCAACAGTACTAGGGGTTGACTGTTGCTCTATGCAACAGTAGCAGGAGAGAACACACCTGACAAAGGTACCAGTACCCATATATATCCCACATACGAAAATGAGTAGCAGCGGCTACACACCCGAAACATACCTGACTAGGCACCCTTGATACAAGGTGCCATATGGCACTCACCTGATTAGTCACCTGTGTGTGGCCTTGCACACGTGGCATTCCAAGGGGCCAGGTGGCGGTGCACAACTGACACGAATCTAACAGGCTTGGACACACACACCTGGTAGCCAGGATCGCCCCTGTTACTATTCTGGGTCAGGGGCGTCACGAAGCGGTCCCACGACACCATTTAACCTTCAATTGATGCACATGACATCAATTGATTGTGTTGACCAGACCACACACTAGAAGGTGAAGGGACGACGACGTTTCGGCCCGTCCTGGACCATTCTCAATCGACTTGAGAATGGTCCAAGACGGACCGAAACGTCGTAGTCGTCCCTTCACCTTCTAGTGTGTGGTCTGGTCAACATACTTTAGCTACGTTGTGACTCCTCGTTTGCATCAACTGATTGTGGTCTGCTAACAAGTCAGAGCCCCAAACTGCGTCTTAGGTTAGGTTCTAATGAACAAATCCACAAGGGCCGTGACGAGGATTCGAACCTGCGTCCGGGAGCATCCCAGACACTGCCTTAATCGACTGAGCTACGACAGGGTTAAAAGATTGGTTCTTTTGTTCATTTAATGCATCACGTTAGTGTGATCTCTGTGTTAGGTTCTCATCTGCGACCTCTTATGCCCGGTTTAGTAGAGAGAGCCAAGGTCATTGTGCCCGTTGGAGCTATTGCTTGTTTCTAGAACGGATTCACGAAGCATTTGCGAGATCCACACTTCGTATCCACTCGTATGAGAGCTTAGGAGTTCGTAAGAGCAAGGAAGGTCGTCTTGGGTTGTGTTCTATGAAGGACTTATGTGTCGACTAGGTATATATCTTCCTCTTAGCGACCTTTGTGAATATATCTCCCTCTTAGCGACCTTTGTGAATATAT
This sequence comes from Procambarus clarkii, assembly GCF_040958095.1. Classification (NCBI taxonomy): domain Eukaryota; kingdom Metazoa; phylum Arthropoda; class Malacostraca; order Decapoda; family Cambaridae; genus Procambarus; species Procambarus clarkii. The sequence goes on along the minus strand of NC_091233.1, from coordinate 20,576,863 downwards.
CTCCCTCTTAGCGACCTTTGTGAATATATCTCCCTCTTAGCGAGCTTTGTGAATATATCTCCCTCTTAGCGACCTTTGTGAATATATCTCCCTCTTAGCGACCTTTGTGAATATATCTCCCTCTTAGCGACCTTTGTGAATATATCTCCCTCTTAGCGAGCTTTGTGAATATATCTCCCTCTTAGCGACCTTTGTGAATATATCTTAGCACGGGCTTAGCACGATGTAGCACTGGCTATGGTGATCCCGTAAACAGGGAAGGACCCCATTGTCATGTTAGAGGAGGAGTGAGGGAAGAGGAGAGGTGAGGGAGGAAAAGAAGTGATAATTTAACCATAAAGAAACCACCTCGGCCCTGTGTCGTGTAGCACCGCTCCTGTGCCGGGTAAGTCCACTACGGGCTCACCATAGCCCGTGCTACTTGCCCCGCTCCTGTGCCAGGTAAGTCCACTACGGGCTCACCATAGCCCGTGCTACTTGCCCCGCTCCTGTGCCGGGTAAGTCCACTACGGGCTCACCATAGCCCGTGCTACTTGGAACTTGTTCCGAGTAGCTTAATCTATAACAACAACCTGTGTCGTAGTATAAATAATGTCAATGACATTTTTACATAAGCATTTCAGGCACAAGGCAAACAGAGAGAGAAGTACTAAAGCTTAGGCACGCCACGGACCACGGTTCATGGACCACGGTTCATGGACCACGGACCACGGTCCAAATCTCCGGAATGCTCATAAAGAAAACGGAAGGGAGGGGACCATTAAATGCCATATTTATCCGGCTATAACCCTTAAACTGCTAAGGTTAGAAAATCCTACATTCAGGCGTTCACGGGGGTAAAAAAAGGTACATGAAATCCACAAGGACGAATCTGAGCACAAACAGGAAATCGCAGATGAACGTTTGAAGCAGCACAAGGGTTAACAAGAGTGGTATAACCGATTAGATATATACTCTGTCGTTTTGACAAGTCAACAAGAGACTTGGGGCCGTCCGCTGGAGTGTTAATGATGGACAACGTGTGAAGTTTGTGTGGAAATGGTTCGATACACTGTGTGGGGGAGAAGGTGGGTCTACAGCTGGTGGTGTCGTCGCTTTCTTTGCCGGACGGCGTCCCGCCAAAAGCCGGACGACGTCTCAACACCAGCCGGACGACGTCTCAACACCAGCCGGACGACGTCCCAGCACCAACCGGACGACGTCCCGCCACCAACCGGACGTCGTCCCGCCACCAGTCGGACACACACACAAGCAGGTGAGGGGCCAAGGCGTCCCACACGATGCTCGCAAAGCCTTGACCAACTGTGGCTCTCCTGGTAGCAATCGGGTTTGTGGTCGACCGTGCCCAAACGCAACTACGCCTCATCGACAGTTGCTTGTGTGGGCCGCGGCGCCCGATAAGCCAGCCAAGTTTCTCAAGTTAAGGCGACATTATATATGCCACTGAGCCTTGACTAAGACGTCTTTTTATAACCCCCGAGGGCAGATTCGCTTTCATTGGGCACCTGGAAACATATTTTTGATTGTCTATCTTGAGATCTTGAGGTGTTAGCAGTAAAATAGGTACCTGGGTGTTAGTCAGCTGTCACGGGCTGCTTCCTGGGGGTGGAGGCCTGGTCGAGGACCGGGCCGCGGGGACACTAAAGCCCCGAAATTATCTCAAGATAGCCTCGAGAATCCTCAAGTTTAAGGCCACACTCGACAAAAAATCTAAAACTCGGAATATATTTTAACCCAACAGGTTCAGCAAGACTATAATAGGCGGGGACCCAGGAGCTAGACTTCACTTCCCCGTAGACACTGATAGGAAGGTACTGAGAAGCACTAAGGGTCAAGGGCAACTCGTCAAGTATCCGGATATGACCCGTAACGACACGTCCCTAGAAATGGTCCACTACGGACTCACCATAGCCCGTGCTGCTTGGAAAGTTTTGTTGTAAGTAGCGAATCTTCAACAACATCAACAACACAAACCGAAACTGTGTCTATTTTCCGCTTGTTACAACTTGTAATAAAGTTGTTACATCTTGGCTTAACGTGTTTATGACGTATTAGAACGTTGTTACAACTTGCTATATTAGTTGTTATAACTGGTTAGGTGTTAAAACTTGTTCGAACGTTGAACCAACGTCTTAGTTTCGTTGTGTTTGGCAGGCTTGCGTTGCCAAATTTTACGTTGATTCAACGTTGCAGCAACGTTCAAATAGTACCCAGAATAAAACCCGCGTTGTAACGTTGTGTGTGGGGGTGACTGGTGACCTATTTTGACCCCTCGCCTGACCTATGGGGATCGAGTACTGACCTGAACCGAGAGTGAAAGCTTCGTCGAGTTTGATTTGTCGTCGGTCATAGAGATTATATATATTGTTTCCTCTGGGGATAGACGCCCCCCTGTGAGAGGGGGGGGGGGTCCTACCCCCAGTAGGAGCCTCTATCCCCCTCTCCCTCCCCCCCCCCCCCAGTAGAAGCAGCTGTAGAAGCCACCTCTATCTATAATTTTAAGGCCGGATTTAACGAAGAATTTGAACTTGTGAATAGTCAACTTGTAATGGAACAAGTATTATATGTGGTGGGGGGGGGGGGTGCAGAATGATACTAAACTTGTACTCTAATGATGACAACATTAGGAACTCAGAATATAACTTGTCTTAATCCGGAGCAAAGGTGACAATAGTCTCTTAAGTCTAATAATATCTCTCTCTCCACACACACACACACACACACACACACACACACACACACACACACACACACACACACACACAAGGGTGTTTAACACAAGGGGCACACGCACTAGGGGACACAGGTGGAAACTGAGTGCCCAAATGAGCCACAGAGATATTAGAAAGAACTTTTTTACTGTCAGAGTGGTTGACAAATAAAATGCATTAGTCAGTGATGTGGTGGAGGCTGACTCCATACACAGTTTCAAGTGTAGATATGATAGAGTCCAATAGGCTCAGAAACCTGTACACCTGTTGATTGACGGTTGAGAGGCGGGACCAAAGAGCCAGAGCTCAACCCCCGCAAGCACAACTAGGTGAGTACAACTAGGTGAGCACACACACACACACACACACACACACACACACACACACACACACACACACACACACACACACACACACACACACACACACTTGGCAAACGCAAGTTTGACACCAGCACCCGAATGAATAATGTACTCTACAGGCGGTTCTGAGCTCACATTCCAATTGGCTGATGACTTCAGAAACTTGACTGAAGCCAACGTTATAATAGTAGGTTAACGTGCCAATATATTCAGGTATACCTACCTCTTGGAGGTATACCTGGAGGCATTACCTACCTCCTCCTTGGAGGTATACCTAAAGGCATTACCTACCTCCTCCTTGGAGGTATACCTGGAGGTATTACCTACCTCCTCTTGGAGGCAGGTAATTGTGAGGAGGAGGAAGCTCTGAATCTATTAAAATTGTTTTCAGATTCAGCTACTCGGAACAAAAGTTTTAAGTAGCACGGGCTATGGTGAGCCCGTAGTGGACTTGTCTGTTCGATAAGAGGAGGAGGAGTATAGGGAGAAGCTGGTGGGATATGAGGGGTGAGGTCCTTGACCTTAGTATCACACACCTGGCTCTTGACACACACTATGTAACCCTTCGTATAGTCTAGGGCAGGTGTATAAATGTCCAGGTACCTTAGTATCACACACCTGGCTCTTGACACACACTGTGTAACCCTTCATATAGTCTAGAGCAGGTGTATAAATGTCCAGGTACCTTAGTATCACACACCTGGCTCTCGACACACACTGTGTAACCCTTCATATAGTCTAGGGCAGGTGTATAAATGTCCAGGTACCTTAGTATCACACACCTGGCTCTTGACACACACTGTGTAACCCTTCATATAGTCTAGGGCAGGTGTATAAATGTCCAGGTACCTTAGTATCACACACCTGGCTCTTGACACACACTGTGTAACCCTTCATATAGTCTAAGGCAGGTGTATAAATGTCCAGATAACTCTTTTATTTGTAAAGTTATATAATGTGTGTTGTCTAATTTATTGAGCTTGAAGCTGTTGCTCTTTGTGAGTTATTCTGGACTTTCTAGAGAAGCGGTTTGGATTAATATCTTCCAATTTTGTTCGGTATTTTAAAGGTCTCTGAGAGATCAGCCCTATCCTGTCCGATTTGATTTGTGATTTGCAAGCACTGTGTTAGTATGAGTATATAACGCCTGGAATGTGTTTGAGAACGGAAAGGTAGCTGTCATAGGGGAACCGGAATGAAGGAACAGGGCCCAACCACTTGGAACCTCGGGGGATCGAACGCCGGCCTTGCAAGATGGCAGACTATCGTTTCATTCTCCAGTCCAAGTGGATGGTGAGTGTGTTAACTTATTGTGAAGGGAAGGATGAAGTATCAGGGGAAAGCGCCGAGCCACTACGACTATATAGCACTGGGAAAGGGATCAGGATTAGGGTTTGGGATGGGACGGGGGGAAAGGAATGGTGCCCAACCACTTGTGGACGGTCGGGGATTGAACGCCGACCTGCATGAAGAGAGAGATCATCGTTACAGGGGGGAGTTGTGTAAAATCTTGGTTTGTGCCTCGGAGAGGCTACGGGATCCAGTAAGTTCAGTAGAACTTCGCTTTCAACTCTTTTTAACCCTGTCGTAGCTCAGTCGATTAAGGCAGTGTCTGGGATGCTCCCGGACGCAGGTTCGAATCCTCGTCACGGCCCTTGTGGATTTGTCCTACCTCGGGTTCTTTACCAATATGCTGCATGATCCTGTTGTTGATGTGGTAGTTCTCATGTGTGTTATGTCCGCCATGCAAGAAGGTCTTGCATTTTTCAATAATAAAGAGTCTTTGACCATTTGTGGAGTTCATGTAGATCACTTTGCAAGGCCTCAAAACCATTTTCGTTTACTCGCCTAGTTGTGCTTGCGGGGGTTGAGCTCTGGCTCTTTGGTCCCGCCTCTCAACCGTCAATCAACTGGTGTACAGGTTCCTGAGTCTTCTGGGCTATGTCATATCTACATTTGAAACTGTGTATGGAGTCAGACTCCACCACATCGTGTGTGTGTGATCTAGTCCAGTAAAAACACACACACATCTGAGACATTCGCTTGATCACCTGTGTGTACGTGTGCATTAGTGTGTGTGTGTGCATCTATGTGTTCATGCAATCCTACTTGTCCAGCTCCCAGGCGGCACAGGCGACATAGAAACACTGGACACATGCATTATGTATCTCCCCCCCCCCCCCGACCACCAAGGCTGTCTTCATCTATAATACTCCCCCCTAATGGCCGCCATCAATCATGCCCAAGACACAGGCCAAGGAGGAGAGTGTGAGTAATTACAGAAAGAAATTTCTAAGCCAGAATGACCATGGAACATGGATCGATAAAAGCCACTGTGGTGATGGGATTGGGATGGAGAAAGCGAGAAATTGAAGAAAAATAGAAGGCATAGAAAGCGAAAGGGGGCTAGTGAATGAGAGGGAAGAGATAGGAAACAAGGAATTTAGAGAGGGAGGAATCTAACGAACAAATGTAAAAGAAGGAAGAAGATAATAATGAGAGAGAGCGAGAAAGATTAGTTGAAGGAATTTGCAAATGAAGCCAGTCAAAATAGTCTACCTAAAGAACCTTAGAGAGCGAAGGGGAACGAGAGACAGACAGACAGACACAGACAGACACAGACACAGACACAGACACAGACACACACACACACAGACACACACACACACACACACACACACACACACACACACACACACACACACACACACACACACACACACACGAGGACATACGAACCACCCTGAATCACTTAACCAGCTATTGAACAGTTAATTCGTTATTGCTAATTAGAAGCAGGCATCGCTAATGGGTGACTAATGGCACACGTCGGGTCAAGAGAGATAATGGCCTAGAGGTCGTGAACGACCAGCCGATAAGGGTTAACAACTAACGACCATTTGACTAGTCATTTGCCAAACGATCTCTTACCTCGAACTGGGAAACGAAGCGACCAGTTGTCAAGACCTGTGACTGCCTTTGTTTGTCCTGGGAAAACAGCTGTGGTTTGTTTACAAACAATGAACAGCTGTGAGAATAACAGCTGTCTTTGTTTTCCCAGGATGAACGCAGCTTGGAGCATTGCAACTGTTTTGATTTCCCAGGATGAACAACTCAATCATTACCTCCCTCAATCCCAACCTGCCTCTGTTTTTTTTTTGACCTATTGCATTCTACTTTTGCAGCATTAGTAATGCCATGTGGTTTTATTCGCTTGCGCCATCGGGGGATTCGAACTGGGACCTCGAAAGTGTGAGAGAGACTTGTGCTACCAACCACGCCACGGCTGCTCACAATTTAATGCACGGAGTGATTTGTTGAGTCAGCCATTTGTTCAGTCTCTCCAATTAGCTAGTTGGCTGCTGTTGCTGCTGCTACTGCTACAGCTGTTGTTGCTACTGCTACAGCTGTTGTTGCTACTGCTACAGCTGTTGTTGCTACAGCTGCAGCAACATTAGAATCTTTTTCTATTTTGCTTGCATTTTTGCACGAGAATGAAGTTGAAAAATTAACTCTCCGAAGTTCACTTTACAGTTATATTTCGCCGTTTATTTGGCTTTTATTAGAGAAATGTTTCGTTGACTCTTGTTAACATTCTCATTGTTAATATTTGTTAACCTTCATTAATCTTTGTATTCATTTGAATTCATCGTTTGACAGTGTTAATGAGTTAATGAAACGCATCCCTTAGCGTCAGGCTAAATAAAAATGCATATATATATATATATATATATATATATATATATATATATATATATATATATATATATTTTAAAAGAATTGGAGTGTGATAGTTGACATAATGTCAGATTCCAAGAAAGGAATGAAGACCTCAATCCTTTATTGCATTCACTCACATGACATATCAATCACTCAGTTTCTGTTGCAAATGTGATGAGACTTTAATCTGAATTGAAAGTTAACGTTGCAAGGGACGATAAGAACCGCCACAAATATGGACAGAGCCGAGGAGGTGCCTTGCTACTTGTAATGTGTCTGCTCTGATCATGTATAATATTCATGTATATGTATACTCATGTATAAGGGGCCTCGTAGCCTGGTGGATAGCGCGCAGGACTCGTAATTCTGTGGCGCGGGTTCGATTCCCGCACGAGGCAGAAACAAATGGGCAAAGTTTCTTTCACCCTGAATGCCCCCTGTTACCTAGCAGTAAATAGGTACCTGGGTGTTAGTCAGCTGTCACGGGCTGCTTCCTGGGGGTGGAGGCCTGGTCGAGGACCGGGCCGCGGGGACACTAAAGCCCCGAAATCATCTCAAGATGTATGTAAATTAGATTGTGGGAAGAGACTTGGAAGGTTTTCCATCTGGAATCATGAGCTTGTAAGAAAGATTAGAGAGAGAGGAACTTTGGGTTATCTTGAGATGATTTCGGGGCAGCTTAGTGTCCCCGCGGCCCGGTCCTCGACTAGGCCTCCACTCTCAGGAAGCAACCCGTGACAGCTGACTAACACCTAGTTAGTGTTAGTCAGACTCGAGCTAGTGCAATCTTGAACATGTCCTGGTTCAGGGGTTAAGGTGTGCGTGTAGGCTGACCCCGGACGCAGGAGCAATCCCACCGCCCTGCCACTAATATTTTCTCCCAAGATATCACAATGACGTGGTATCATTATATAGAATATTGGTATTAGGGGAAGCGCTCTAAAAACTCTCTCTCTCTCTCTCTCTCTCTCACACACACACACACACACACACACACACACACACACACACACACACTCACTCTCACACACACACACACACACACACACACACACACACACACACTCACTCTCACACACACACACACACACACACACACACACACACACACACACACACACACACACACACACTTTTCTGTATTGACTACTGCTGCCTCACCCCCTTATGTTATATATATAATATTGGTAATGGTATGTGGGGGGGTTGTGCCCCCCTCTGACAAGAATGTGGAGCCTGTGTTCTTGCATTAATGAGCTGTAGAGCCGAGAGTGGAACACCCTGATGACCTCTGCTAGTGTAGAGGACTCTAGTCGATGGGTACTCTAGGATTTGCTCTTTACTGTACAGACGAAAGGTGTAGATTGCTACGATAACTGTTATCACACACACACACACACACACACACACACACACACACACACACACACACACACACACACACACACACACACACACACGAGCTATGAGGAGAGACTACGGGAACTAAACCTCACTTCGCTGGAAGACAGAAGAGTTAGGGGGGACATGATCACCACATTCAAGATTCTCAAGGGAATCGACAGGGTTGATAAAGATAGGCTATTTAACACAAGGGGACACACGCACTAGGGGACACAGGTGGAAACTGAGTGCCCAAATGAGCCACAGAGATATTAGAAAGAACTTTTTTAGTGTCAGAGTGGTTGACAAATGGAATGCATTAGGCAGTGATGTGGTGGAGGCTGACTCCATACACAGTTTCAAGTGTAGATATGATAGAGCCCGATAGGCTCAGGAACCTGTACACCTGTTGATTGACAGTTGAGAGGCGGGACCAAAGAGCCAGAGCTCAACCCCCGCAAGCACAACTAGGTGAGTACACACACACACACACACACACACACAGGGTAGATAAAGATAAACTGTTTACAATTTTAAATATAGATGTGATAGGGGAAGCTATTCTCCAGTTGACAGTCGAGAGGCGGGGCCATAGAGCTGAAGCTCAACTCCCCACACCAGTAGAGGTGAGTAAACACCTAAACCTGCATTTATAACTGTTTCTCCAGTTCCCCCCCCCCTAGTGTGGGGGAGTGCCACAGGATTGGGCACTGGCACTCCCCCTGGTGTGGGGAGTGCCAGTGACTTAGTCCACATTCTTTCTGTACATCTCGTTTTCTGTTCCTCTGATTACGTCTGCCTTGACCCCTATTGTGCCTTGACCCCCCTATTGTGCCTTGACCCCCCTATTGTGCCTTGACCCCCCTATTGTGCCTTGACCCCCCTATTGTGCCTTGACCCCCCTATTGTGCCTTGACCCCCCTATTGTGCCTTGACCCCCCTATTGTGCCTTGACCCCCCTATTGTGCCTTGACCCCCCTATTGTGCCTTGACCCCCCTATTGTGCCTTGACCCCCCTATTGTGCCTTGACCCCCCTATTGTGCCTTGACCTCCCTATTGTGCCTTGACCCCCCTATTGTGCCTTGACCCCCCTATTGTGCCTTGACCCCCCTATTGTCTTGACACCCCCACCCCTATTGTGCCTTGACCCCCCTATTGTGCCTTGACCCCCTATTGTGCCTTGACCCCCCTATTGTGCCTTGACACCCCCTATTGTGCCTTGACCCCCCTATTGTGCCTTGACACCCCCTATTGTGCCTTGACACCCCCTATTGTGCCTTGACCCCCTAATATGACTTCATGCTATATATTTTTAACTCTTAGATCTTTTGCGTTCGTTCGAATATTTCCAAAGGCTGCGACTCTTTACGATGTTCGAATTTCGTAACGTTCCAAATTCGAACATTTCGTAACGTTCCAAATTCGAACATTTCGTAACGTTCCAAATTCGAACATTTCGTAACGTTCCAAATTCGAACATTTCGTAACGTTCCAAATTCGAACATTTCGTAACGTTCCAAATTCGAACATTTCGTAACGTTCCAAATTCGAACATTTCGTAACGTTCCAAATTCGAACATTTCGTAACGTTCCAAATTCGAACATTTCGTAACGTTCCAAATTCGAACATTTCGTAACGTTCCAAATTCGAACATTTCGTAACGTTCCAAATTCGAACATTTCGTAACGTTCCAAATTCGAACATCGTGAAGAGTCGCAGATAACAAAAATGTATTTTTTGTTATGGTGTTTGGAGCTTGTATATGGGTGGTTATCTTAAGATGATTTCGGGGTTTAGCGTCCCCGCGGCCCGGTCCTCGACCAGGCCTCCTTATTTTGTTACACATCCCCCCAGGAAGCAGCCCGTAGCAGCTGTCTAACTCCCAGGTACCTATTGACTGCTAGGTAACAGGGGCATCAGAGTGAAAGAATTTTTTTGCCCATTTGTCTCCGCCTCCACCGCGGGGATCGAACCCGGAACCTCAGGACTACGAATCCGAAGCGCTGTCCACTCAGCTGTCAGTGGGTAGGCATGATTTGTCGAAAATATATTTGTTGAGAGAACATTCTCTCTCTCTCTCTAATAAATAAATAAATATATATATATATATATATATATATATATATTATATATATATATATATATATATATATATATATATATATATATATATATATATATATATATATATGTGTGTGTGTGTGTATATCACGAAAATAAACACGTGATTAAGAATGTGACTGTCAGACCACGGAGGAAAAATGAAACAGGAAATTTCCTTAAGTACTTTCGTATATTAAATACATCTTCAGAAGGTCATTATATATATATATATATATATATATATATATATATATATATATATATATATATATATATATATATATATATATATATAATGGGATATTTTCACTTTCTTTACCGTTAATAATATTATAAAATAAAAGCCAGCATAGATATGATTAAAATAACATTAGACACTAGTCAGTCCCAACCACTTGCTCTGGACGGTAGAGCGACGGTCTCGCATCAAGCAGGTCTGAGTTCAATCCCCGACCGTCCACAAGTGGTTGGGCACCATTCCCTAACCCCCCTCGTCCCATCCCATATCCCCTCCCTTCTTCAGTGCATTGAGGAGAGACTAGAGTGATTTGTCTA
>NC_091233.1:20554823-20565527 GCF_040958095.1 Procambarus clarkii | reverse complement strand
GGACTTGCTAAGGGCCCCTAGGACTTGATGAAGGGCTCGGACAGACCGAAACGTCGTCACTTTTACCGTGTTTGGGTCGGGTTATTTTCTAACATACGATGTTTGCAGGAAAGTTTCTGCCCTACAGCGGCTGCAGGTTAGAAAGTTCAGATCTGTGTTCACTACAAGGTTAAGGCTGTAGAAGTTCCTCTTGGCTACACTCTCTTTTAATGCTACACTTTAATGTTTATTTTAACATCTCTCCCGCAACCTAACACGCTCACAACGTAATAACAACGTTATTGTTAATTTTTTAACAAGTAGCTAAGTTAACGATGTGCTTACGTTGTGTGTGTGTGTGTGTGTTGGGAAGTTTGAGTGTTTCGAACTCGGCGCTAACGAAGTTCATCGCCTTCAGAATATCGAACTTGTGGTCGTCGCCGAAGCGCAGCCACCGGTACGAACATGCTTCAGGCCCTCAAATCTCCTCCAGAATCGTTATCGGCGCCAGGGACGATGCGGACGATTACATAGATAACGCCCTCACCCCGCAGAGGCGACGAAGGCCACCGGTCGTCGAGCGCCGCTCTCGAACTAAGGTTTGTGTTCTGAATTTTAGCGTGAAGAACTTAAGAGCCTTTGTGTGTGTCTGTGTGTGTCTGTGTGTGTGTGTGTGACATTTTTTTGACTCTTCTGTGCCTTGCTGTCTGTTTTCAACATTATTTCGTTAACATGTATGTAGATTAAGCATTTTTTTTACATTTTGGTGGCAACTTGTTTGAAAATTTTAACTATAAGCAACATTTTTTAGCGTTTGACTTTTAACCCTGGAGGTAGAAATGTTCCTTGAGCAAAGTACCAAAATTTTAACAGTAGTTAACTTGCTTCTTGAAAGCAGGTTTGAATTAACATTATCATCATTCAGTGTAGCATTTTGACAACTACTACTGAAGCCATTAGTGTCCAAACTACAGTTCCTGAAGCCAAATCTAAACCCAGTTCACGTAGGATTTTATTTAATTTGACGTTAATAATCCTCTAGGTTGATTGACCTTAAGCCTAACACCAAACTCGGCAGAAGTGTGAATATTTTCGGTCATCTATACCCAACCAATTAGGCTAGACGGTAGAGCGACAGTCTCGCTTCATGCAGGTCGGCGTTCAATCCCCCGATCGTCCAAGTGGTTGGGTACCATTCCTTTCCCCCCGTCCCAAATCTTTCTACTGATTTCTTTCAAGTACTACATAGCCGTAATGGCTTGGCGCTTTCTGTTGATAGTTCCTGGCCCCCTTGTATTCATGTGTACTGCAGAAACCACCAGGAACGTTTGGGCACTAGTGGACAACCAATGTATTTCTCGTACATTTGTAAAATATGTTTTTCGTTGTATCAAATCTCACGTGTGACGGTACACTGTGGAGCCAAACAGCATGAGTGTAAACAAATACTTAAGACAGCTTGCTACATACTTACATAAGTCTTCCTCACCATCTGATGCCATTTCTTAAGATGCCACTCTTTTTCTTCTCTATGGGTTGATCACCTTCCCCCCTCCCCCTACCCCCGTGTCTTCTTGGCCATCTGTCTCACTGTATAATGAAAACATAATCCTTATCCTCTTAATTCCGTCTTGCATTATATTTCTAAACGAGTATCCCGAGGTTTGGATCAGTCATTGGTATATCACTTTCCAGCTTTTCAAGGTAAACTCAAATATTCACAATCAATTAGTATGTCACATATGCACTTATTGATAAGCCAATATTGACTATATGCAAGTCCGAGAACGGGTTACACTTTCAACGCCATCTTGCGTCTTTGATGGGAGTTGATGACTTGTGACTCGGGTTAGCAGGCTTAGAGCTCGCCTTAAGCCTGCTAACTCATCTTAAGCCATGCTCTACAGTGAGAAAATGTTGGAGCAATGCAATGAGATCGAACCATTGTTCTTAAACCCCCCAGCCGTTTGCACACACTAGGACGACTAGGACGCGGGTTCGATCCCATTGTGCACCTTCAATATTTCCTCATAGATACATCACACTCCTATCATTGTGCTTACCAGACTAGTTTCCCCCCTGGAATAAAACCCGTCAATGGGTTTACAACCAGGTCCCCCACCAATGAGACACTCATTCTGCTTGTGCTATACACCCTACATACCACTGCTTGAGCCTTCAGATGCGCCCTGTAACCCCTCCTGTGCTTCCCCCCGTAACCGGTTCACTATGTCATCCTCTCAGAGTTTGCACAGCTCCGGTAGAAGGGTTCGGCTTCGGCAGAGGACGCCAGTCCAGGCTAACACAAAACCGGTGCCCGTCATGTTCCGGAATTCTCTTGTGAAGGTAGTGGCAAGTGGCTTGCTTTCTGTATGTGCATGGGTGTATGTGTGGGTGTGTATGTGTGTATATTCACTAATTTGTGCCTGGAGGATTGGGTTTCAGCTCTTGTATGCCTGTTGTCTATTGCTATAATTTCCGACTAATCTTTCTATCATGTCTTCTTTTGAAAGTATGATTGGAGTTGGCTTCTCCAGATTGCTCGTTTCGTCTGTTCCATCTTCCTGTAATTCTTGTACTAAAAGAAGTTTATCTCGCCTGATTGCTCTTCACTCTTGCAATGTTACTTACATTTATTGCATTCTCTCTTACACCTAACCATGTCATTGTAGAATGAGCCTCAGGGCAAACTTCTGAACCTGTTCTACTTTTCTAATATACTTTTTCCAAGGGAACAGGGCTGGTCTCAGGATTGGTCTCACACAGGTGGCCTCCACTTTTCTGAATGCCTCCTTATTTAGGTTCCTGAATGCCATTTTAATATTGGACAGTCTAGTCAGTCTGTCATTTACTGACATTTTCTCCTCCGCTTTTGCATAATCTAGTCACTTTAATATTTCTTGTAGTAACTTCAGTAGTAACTTGAGTAGCTTTTGTAGTAACTTCAGCTGTATCTTTGCTTTGGATGCACTGTCTTTTTGAGCACCAAGTGAATGTTTTCCTTGTGTTCATGTCTAGAGGAGTTACAGTATTTTTACATACATATAAGGGACTAATGTGTGTGTGTTTCACGTTGGTCTGATGTTTATGCCTTTAAATGAGATGTGTGTGTTTCCAAAATGTCCAAATAATGTTCATACATTTTTAAAATAAATACAGCATGCTGTAGACTGTAAGAATGGGTGATTTTCGTGTGTGTGAAGGTATGATCTATGGCAGGTTTGTATGGTAGAGTCTGCTACCATTGTTTTTGAGTGTGTATGGTAGAGCTTATACTATAAGCCTCTGAACTTGTATGGTAGAACCTGTTCCATATGCTTTCCCTGGCCCATCGCCTGTATTCTATTTTACCTGTTTGTCAACCACTTGACAAGGAAGGCAACGGAGTTTGGCCTCGGAGATAGAGCCCGATAGGCCTCCATTATTTTTATTATTCTTCCCCCTCTACCCCCCACCCCCCCCCACCACCCCCCACCACCCCCCACCACCCCCCACCACCCCCCACCACCACCCACCACCACCCACTACTCCCCCTTACCTTAAAACCCGCCCTCCTCGACCCCCATCCCAGCCTACCCATCCATTCTTAAGGCTCACATTCAGGAGGATATCAGAAGTGTCTATATCCTTGATCATTAAGACATGTTCCTCCCAGCCTCTCCTCTAAATTGTCTTCCATTGCTTCCACTTCCACGCCGACTTAGAGGTTCTTGATGTACAGATCAGCATTCAGGAATTGACACACACGCACTATCAATGTGTGTGTGTGTGTACAAATCCACAAGGGCCGTGACGAGGATTCGAACCTGCGTCCGGGAGCATCCCAGACACTGCCTTAATCGACTGAGCTACGACAGGGTAAAAGAGGGTGGGTGTATGGGTAAAAATGTGTGTGTGTGTGTGTTCCCAGGTTTATGTGTGTGTGTAAATAGTGCTTATAGTTTTGTGTGTGTGTGTGTGTGTGTGTGTGTGTTTGGGGATATAAATACTTACAGAATTTGGATTGAGTATTCATTTTAGACAGTCCTGTCTGTGTCTCTGTCTCTCTCTCTCTCTCTTTCTCTCTGTGGTACGTGTAATACCATACTGACCCAAGTAGCTTTGTGATGTGGTGTGGTGTGTGACTGACCTTTCAGGCCACCGACCGTCACGACGGCTTCTCGGGCCAGAACAGTGTGGTTCCAAAGGCCTCCCGTGTACCCCAGCCACCCACCGTGGTGGAGGTGGTGCAGCGTCCGGGTACCATCAAGAAGATACCGGAAAGTCTGAGTTACCCCCGTAGAAGTGTTCGCTTTAGTCAGGTAAGCGCTGGCAACGATCGGGTCGGTGTTGGGTCAACCCGTTTTCCTAATAGAATGTCGCATTTTGACGTATACTCTGTAGGCTGTAAGTCACAATACCGTGGCTAAAGTATGTTGACCAGGGGCCAGATTCACGAAAGCACTTACGCAAGTACTTACGAACGTGTACATCTTTCCTCAATCTTCGACGCCTTTGGTTACATTTATTAAACAATTTATAAGCATGAAAACTTGCCATTCAACTGTTGTTATTGTCATAAACAGCCTCCTGGTGCTTCGGAGCTCATTAACTGTTTAATAATTGTAAACAAAGCCGCCAAAGATTGAGAAAAGGTGAACAGGTTCGTAAGTGTTTGCGTAAGTGCTTTCGTGAATCTGGCCCCTGACCACACACTAGAAGGTGACGGGACGACGAAGTTTCGGTCCGTCCTGGACCATTCTCAATCGACTTGAGAATGGTCCAGGACGGACCGAAACGTCGTCGTCCCTTCACCTTCTAGTGTGTGGTCTGGTCAACGTATACTCCACCTAGGGGGCAAAAGTTGTAGGTTATCCTCTGGTAGGTTAGGGTAAGGGCACTTTAGCACGATAGTTTCCTGACGTTGGGGAAACAGGAGGATAGGGTAGGTGGGTAAGCTCTTACCTATTGGGTAGAGAGCCATGCACAATTTCACAATTATTGGTTTAACTGGTGAGTTGGATAAAACTTGGACCTCAGGCTGCTAGGATAAGACCTGACCCTCAGGCTGCTAGGATAAGACCTGACCCTCAGGCTGCTAGGATAAGACCTGGCCCTCAGGCTGCTAGGATAAAACCTGGCCTTCAGGCTGCTAGGATAAAACCTGGCTCTCAGGCTGCTAGGATAAGACCTGACCCTCAAGCTGCTAGGATAAGACCTGACCCTCAAGCTGCTAGGATAAGACCTGACCCTCAGGCTGCTAGGATAAGACCTGACCCTCAAGCTGCTAGTATAAGACCTGACCCTCAAGCTGCTAGTATAAGACCTGACCCTCAAGCTGCTAGTATAAGATCTGACCCTCAGGCTGCTAGGATAAGACCTGACCCTCAAGCTGCTAGTATAAGACCTGACCCTCAGGCTGCTAGGATAAGACCTGACCCTCAAGCTGCTAGGATAAGACCTGACCCTCAAGCTGCTAGTATAAGACCTGACCCTCAGGCTGCTAGGATAAGACCTGACCCTCAAGCTGCTAGGATAAGACCTGACCCTCAAGCTGCTAGGATAAGACCTGACCCTCAAGCTGCTAGTATAAGACCTGACCCTCAGGCTGCTAGGATAAGACCTGACCCTCAAGCTGCTAGTATAAGACCTGACCCTCAGGCTGCTAGGATAAGACCTAATTACGCTCAGAAAAGTTTGTGTAGAAAAAATAATAATAATTGAATTCAACTGAAAAGATTTCACTAAAGATACTATTCAAATACATTTTTTTTAAACAACCTCATGTCCAAAACAAATAATTAAAGACAGATAAGGGAATTATAGGGGAATGTAATTATTAGGGGGAAAACACCAAGCCATTACGACTATATATAGCAATTAGAAGGGGGGTCAGGATAAGGATTTGGGATGGGACGGGGGGAAAGGAATGGTGCCCCAACCACTTGTGGACGGTCTCGGGGGATTGAACACCGACCTGCATGAAGCGAGACCGTCGCTCTACCGTCCAGCCCAAGTGGTTAATCAAAGACAAAGTCTATATTCCTGAGTATTTTAAGGTAGTTTAGCCTCAATTCATTCATATTTAAGGACTATTTACACTATTCTATATACATTTGTTATTTTATTTTCCTTCGTCCTTGCATGAATCGCCCGTTGCTGATGTTCCTATGTTGGACTGGACTGCCTGTCTTCTTGAACCTGTTCAACGTCATGGCACCTTGGACTTGCTCGACGCCGTGTGCATCTTGGTCTTGGACGTAACTGTGGTGGTCTTGGCGCTTCAGGACACGAAGAAGAAACCCAGGAAGAAGGTTGGCCACGGCCAACGCCGCCGCCAGCGGACATCAGGCTCCCTGGCTCACTTTGAGGCCGCTCCTTCTAACAGGACTTCACGACACGGTACTCCATGCTCTCTGGTTACTCCATGCTCTCTCTCTGGTTACTCCATGCTCTCTGGTCACTCCATGCTCTCTCTGGTCACTCCATGCTCTCTCTGGTCACTCCATGCTCTGGTCACTCCATGCTTTCTGGTTACTCCATGCTCTGTGGTCACTCCATGCTCTCTCTGGTCACTCCATGCTTTCTGGTTACTCCATGCTCTGTGGTCACTCCATGCTCTCTCTGGTCACTCCATGCTCTCTCTGGTCACTCCATGCTCTCTCTGGTCACTCCATGCTCTGTGGTCACTCCATGCTCTCTCTGGTCACTCCATGCTCTCTCTGGTCACTCCATGCTCTCTCTGGTCACTCCATGCTCTGTGGTCACTCCATGCTCTCTCTGGTCACTCCATGCTCTCTCTGGTCACTCCATGCTCTCTCTGGTCACTCCATGCTCTCTCTCTCTGGTCACTCCATGCTCTCTGGTCACTCCATGCTCTCTGGTCACTCCATGCTCTCTCACTCTGGTCACTCCATGCTCTCTCTCTCTGGTCACTCCATGCTCTCTCTCTCTGGTCACTCCATGCTCTCTCTCTCTGGTCACTCCATGCTCTCTCTCTCTGGTCACTCCATGCTCTCTCTGGTCACTCCATGTTCTCTCTGGTCACTCCATGTTCTCTCTGGTCACTCCATGCTCTCTCTGGTTACTCCATGCTCTCTCTGGTCACTCCATGCTCTCTCTGGTCACTCCATGCTCTCTGGTCACTCCATGCTCTCTCTGGTCACTCCATGCTCTCTCACTCTGGTCACTCCATGCTCTCTCACTCTGGTCACTCCATGCTCTCTCTGGTCACTCCATGCTCTCTCACTCTGGTCACTCCATGCTCTCTCTGGTCACTCCATGCTCTCTGGTCACTCCATGCTCTCTCTGGTCACTCCATGCTCTCTCTCTGGTCACTCCATGCTCTCTCTCTGGTCACTCCATGCTCTCTGGCCACTCCATGCTCTCTGGTCACTCCATGCTCTCTAGGCGTCTATAAAGATTAATATTACTTAAATTGAACCATTTTATGGTATGTATATATTAAATATTTGGCTCATAAGTGTGTATTTTTTTGTATGTTATACTCTTTAACGTAAATAAACAAATGCATATATAATAATTTATTATTAGGACATTAAAGTTAATTCATATTATGTATATATTACTTGATATTATATTCGATATTTTCTTACCATTCACTCCTGTTTATCCGGATTCTCCCTTACCTCTCTTCGTCTCCTTGGTCCCTATTCTGTCTCATTCTCGTCCTCCCTGTCTCCTATTCCGTCTCATTCTCGTCCTCCCTGTCTCCTATTCCGTCTCATTCTCGTCCTCCCTGTCTCCTATTCCGTCTCATTCTCGTCCTCCCTGTCTCCTATTCCGTCTCATTCTCGTCCTCCCTGTCTCCTATTCCGTCTCATTCTCGTCCTTCCTGTCTCCTATTCCGTCTCATTCTCGTCCTTCCTGTCTCCTATTCCGTCTCATTCTCGTCCTCCCTGTCTCCTATTCCGTCTCATTCTCGTCCTCCCTGTCTCCTATTCCGTCTCATTCTCGTCCTCCCTGTCTCCTATTCCGTCTCATTCTCGTCCTCCCTGTCTCCTATTCCGTCTCATTCTCGTCCTCCCTGTCTCCTATTCCGTCTCATTCTCGTCCTCCCTGTCTCCTATTCCGTCTCATTCTCGTCCTTCCTGTCTCCTATTCCGTCTCATTCTCGTCCTCCCTGTCTCCTATTCCGTCTCATTCTCGTCCTCCCTGTCTCCTATTCCGTCTCATTCTCGTCCTCCCTGTCTCCTATTCCGTCTCATTCTCGTCCTCCCTGTCTCCTATTCCGTCTCATTCTCGTCCTCCCTGTCTCCTATTCCGTCTCATTCTCGTCCTCCCTGTCTCCTATTCCTCACGGAAAGTAGGGTATGGCGGTAGACAGATACACGAAGAATGGTCTCCGGCTGTCTGGATGGACAAATTGGGCCTCAATCGCAAATACACACTTAACCATGGAAAGGTGACGGTCAGGGAAGCCGGACTCTACTACCTCTATGCTCAGGTAAGTCCTGTTTTCTCTTACGGTTTTTTTTGTTTTAGTTTCTGCTGTAAAGTTTCTTTTTCCGTTTTCTCTTGTGATTTTTTTGTCCCGTTTTCTCTTGTGGTTTCTTGTTTGAAGTGAATTATTTCTCATAGTTCTCTTTTTCTGGTTTACCATTGTCGGGTTTACATCTTGGGGTGCAACGGCATTATCTATTTAATAATTAATATTTTGTTTTCGCGGGGCAGGCAGCCAGTGTATGTATATATATTAGGTTTGTGTCAATGTCCCCCCACCAATGTGGAACTACTGACCATACACAGGATGCAACCCCACAACAGTTGCCTAACTCCCAAGTACCTATTTACTAAAGGGTCAATAGAGGAATTAGGCGAAAGGAAGCGTGCCTAATCATTTCTGTCCGGCCAGTTTCGAACCCTCAAGATTCCCGATAGTTGAGATGGAACCCAAATGTCCACCACGTAGCCCGTCCTCCAAAGAGCCAAAAGTGATTCCGTGCACCCGCCAAACCCCCTGTTTATGCAACCCGTTCGCGACTCGAGTTCATTCCATCCAGCGGTCGACCCCAGATGCATTCATAAATTTTAACATGCTGTTCATTCAAAACAGGAATTTTCTATAAATATAAATTAAATATTATAGCATATTGTGTATATATACGCATAGGGTATGTTAGGTGATTAGGTTCTGTTGGCGATTATTTGTATTTGTAGTACGTGGGTGAAGCATTTCAACCCGTCCTCGACTCGAGTCCATTACATCCAGCGGTCGACCCCACAGACGCATTCATAAATTTTAACACGCTGTTCATTCAAAACGGGAATTTTCGCAAGTATAAATTAATATTATAATATATTAGCATATTGTGTATATATAGGCATAGGATAGGTTAGGTTAGGTGTTTAGGTTCTGTTGATAATTATTTGTATTTATAGTACGTGTGTGAAGCATTTATAGCGTGAAGGTTCGAACAAAATTCGTCAGTGAAGCACTTGTTCCGGAAGTGTTCGAACGTCAGCAGTTGTGAGTCGTGTGTAAACCGCTTTTCATTCATAAACAGCTGGGGGTTTGGCGGGTGCACGGAATCACTTTTGGATCTTTGGAGGACGGGCTGCACGACTCACAACTGTTGACGTTCGAACACTTCCGGAACAAGTGCTTCACTGGCGAATTTTGTTCGAACCACAACGCTGTAAATGCTTCACCCACGTACTACAAATACAAATAATCGCCAACAGAACCTAATCGCCTAACCTAACCTATGCCTATATATGCACAATATGCTAATATAATAATAATTTATATTTTAGAAAACTCCTATTTTGAATGAACAGCATGTTAAAATTTATGAATCCGTCTATGAGGGGTCGACCGCTGGATGGAATGGACTTGAGTCGAGGACGGGTTGTGACAGTACCACAATGTCTCCTCCCACCAGGACGAAACGCTACGACCAGATATTCAGCCTGTCCGTCTAAAGGGTACAGAAGGAGACTGTGTATATTTGAGAAGCTTGGTGCTTGTGTTTCCTGTATATGGTTCTATATCCATACTGAATCCCACAGTTCACGTAGCTGAAGATCTATCATATACCCGAGAGAATTAAAGCCATCACAGTAGCCTAACCAGGAAATGTATTATAGAACTCAATATAGTCCAGGAGTAGAGTGAACTTTCAGTGTATATACAACGAGAAACAGTGTAGCGAGAGAGAGAATTAGTCTCCGTGGTGTAGTGGTAAGACACTCGCCTGGCGTTCCGCGCGCGCTATGTCATGGGTTCGTATCCTGGCCGGGGAGGATTTACTGGGCGCAAATCCTTAACTGTAGCCTCTGTTTAACGCAACAGTAAAATGTGTACTTGGATGAAAAAACGATTCTTCGCGGCAGGGGATCGTATTCCAGGGACCATAGGATTAAGGACTTGCCCGAAACGCTACGCGTACTAGTGGCTGTACAACCATGTAACAACTCTTGTATATATCTCAAAAAAAAAAAAAAAAAAAAAAAAAAAAAAGAATGAGAACGAGAATATTTTAGTTACTCCTAGAAAAGTCATAACGGTAAAGGAGAACTGAGCTTCACTGAAGGGGAAGCTATGCTAGGTGAACAGTCATTACGAACAACAGTTCAATAATGGAATTAATTGTGTCAGGGGACAGATGTATATATGAATTCATCGGGTCAGAGGCCAGTATATATATATATATAATATAATATACATGTTAGGTTTATATCAAGGTCTTTACCCAGGGTCGAATACCGACCTTCCTCAAGATG